>NC_066293.1:9591387-9896422 GCF_905404315.1 Leptidea sinapis | reverse complement strand
TTCTTCTCTCTCAGAGCGCCATTTGTTTCCGAAGCGGTAGTAGTACCTAGTAGTTATTAGAAATGACATTAAAAAGAATTCTTAAGGAATCAATTTTGAGAAAATAAATGCCTTTTATACCATTGTGACAATGAGATAATACGCTAGGCTAAAATGAGTTTCGGAACGCACCGGATCGCATTGTTTATTTTTTTAACGCGGAGTAATTCCCGGATGTATGGTCACGTGAGGTTCGAATTTAAAATCACTTTGCCTCACGCTCGCAGCAAAAAGCGTTTTCGCCACAAGTTTTCACGTAGCAATTGCGCTCTTTTCATGCTGGGGAGGTGAAATAGTTATTTATGCAACTGTTCTGTAATAAGGGGTATTAAAACACGAATGAGGGTTGATAATAGTATCACACGACTGACCGGGACGATACCACATGGGTACCTTCAAAAATAAGCGCGTACACCTTCCTTTAAGGCAAGCAACGCTCCTGTGATTCCTCTGGTGTTGCTAGAGAATGTAGGCGGTGGTGCTCACTTAACACCAGGTGACCCGTACGCTCGTTTGTTCCTAAACTACTTTTTTTGTTAAACCTATTCCATAAAAAAATGAGTATTTTAATACCTAATCATCAACAGTTGCATACAAGACTTTCATATTATGGATGTAGATAAACATAAAAATACATTTGTAAGAACATCTTAAATCCACAATATAAATTTGAGAATTGAGAATAAATTACGTTTATATTGTAGCAACACCGCTTCTATGTTTTTTTTATGATAATAAGGGACGAGACGAACAGAACGTTCAGCTGATTCTGAGCGTCAATACAATTGCGCTCGTCACCTTGAGACATAAGATGTTAAGTCTCATTTGCCCAATAATATCACTAGCTACGGCACCCTTCAGACCGAAACACAGTTATGTTTACACATTACTGCTTCACTGCAGAAATAGGCGCCGTTGTAGTACTCATAATCTAGCCGGCATCCTGTGCAAAGGAGCCTCCCACTGGTAAAAAACATATCCAATAGTGTTCTTGAAATGACGCCGAGAATATTTAACAAACTACCCACCAATATCACAGAACTTAAGTTGTCGTGTTTTAAAAAGAAACTATTTAATCTCCTACTGACAAAATCGTACTATTCTATAAAAGACTTCATTTCTGATGCTACACTTAATTGACATTCTAAAATATCGTTTACCTAATTTAATTACTTACTAACTAATGTTTTAACCAATATCAATTATTTCGATATCAATTTACAGACAAAATTAATAATTTATTATTTGTACGCCGCAGCATGCAGGCAAGGAATGGAGAAGTTTTATTGTGATTTGGAACATGTATACCCATGACTACAAATAAATGATGAAATGGAATAAATAAACTTAAACTAAGCGCTTTTGGAAGACGCAGTGTAGGCCCCCCACAAGATGGGCCGACGTACTGGTTAAGATCGCCGAAATACGTTTGATGCAGCGGTCTTGGAGATCTTTTGGGGGAGGCCTTAGTCCAGCAGTGGACGTCTTCCTGATGATGATATTGTAAAGATGTTAGGTTACAATTACTTACAACATGGTCCCCGGTGTGAGTGTTAGCCGCGTCTTCTCCGACCAGCTTCGAGGCCTCGTCCCAAGTGACACCCTCCAGGATATGTGACTGAGGCCCGGCGCTGATCTTATCGGCGCGGCGATAGTCCTTAATCTGTGCGACATAACACCACGTAGGATCAACCAAGATAACGTACACTTAAATAATATATAAGTACGTCTAGATAGAGACAACTGATGAAAACAGGCCAGGTTTAATACTTTAATGTGCGTGACAAGCTACGTCTTACACTCGCGATTTGTACGACACTTTGTGTTAGTTTTGCGTGAATTGCTCAAAATAGAGGTTAACACTAACTCCATTTTTTTCGACATTTTCACAGCTGTCATAGTCTATCTAGATGTATTAAACACATACAAACTACATCAAAACTCTTGAAGTGATTAATTTGTCATAAACAGCAATTCAACTTATTAAGCCCTATCATAGAAACTTAAGATATTTGATTGAAAATAAGTAACAAAACTTTGGTGCAAAAATTAAAAACAAGCTCATAAAAATAAAGTTATATGTAAATTCAGTTAAATTGAAATTAAAATTCAATACGCAAATCACACCACAATCGAAGCTAAATCTTTTCACCGCTCACGTAATAACGTCATATAACGTCAAAATGTAAAACACAGTGAAATAATATATTTTTACTGCGCCCATGCTTTAAATCATCTATTAAAGATTCTAAAACAGTAAGCTTATTGCCAACAATAAAACATCCAATATCCTAAGAACCATTACATCATCGAAATGAGTGTTGTAATGAAACTCAGTACAACATTACAACACTCGTTTGGATGAGGTTACTACGACTGGCTTTTTTAATGTTAGCAGTAAGCTAACTATTTCAGAATCTTTCATTTCATATTCAATTGTTGATTTGTTAATTCATTTCAGATTCATATTCAACTGTTGATAATTAGGTATTAAAACACTCATGTGATACTATTATAGCGATTTTTATGAAATTTAATATGTATAGACGACAGCAATTGGCAATTCCAAATGTCACGAGGGGCTGCTGAAACCCAGGTTTGTGTTGGTGTCTTCTGCACTGACCAACAATGTACTGAGTCAGCATCTATTGGAAGGGAATCACGCGCAATACAGTTCTTTCAAATTGTATTATATTTTAATAATTTTTATAGCCATATTTAATTTAGTATTTTATGCTTTTATATTGTAAATTGAAGGTGTTGTGTTGCTTATAGTGTTTTCTATACTATTCTTTAAGTGGTAGGTCTGAAAACTGGTCGTTATCCATTTTGTATACCTCAAAAATTTATAATTGCACGTTTTTTAAATAATTTATATGGCAATACAAAGTTTGTCGGGTCAGCGAGTTTCTTAAAAAATTACAAAAAAGCATCATATTTAAATGCATATATTTTTGTTCTATATATAATTTTAAATAACTTATTTGAACGTTAAAAACTACCATCCATTGGAAAAAATATGTCCCAGACCTGAAAGGAACTGAGGCTCAGTCTGAAACTGATTTCGCGAACATGAGAAACCTGAAAACGAAGTAAGTAAGTAAGAAACGCTTACGCAAGTAAGCGAACCGGTATGTCGCGAGTAGGAGAGTGACGAACCGCATCCCAACGTTGCTTTGGTCTTGTGGTGTTGACTCACTAGTTGTATTTATAACAGACTAGCCGTTCCCGCCCGCTTCGCTGAGCAAATTTTAAAAGGAAATAAATTAATTAAGGAACGTTGGAATTCCAAAAATAAACCGTCTAGGATAAATTTCGCATCGAATGGTTGTAGTTTCATGTCGATATTATCAGTCCATCCGTTCACGTCCGCTTCGCTGGGCGAATTTTAAAAGGAAATAAATTAAATTTTATTCATCTTATTACAAAGACAATACAAAATAATAAGTACCTAGCCATAAAACATCTAGGATAAATTTCGCATCGAATGGTGTTTCATGTCGATACGATCAGTAGTTTAGGTTTGAAAGAGCCTTAAATAAAGACCATTTCCATTATATATAATATATAGAAGATATAGATATATGAAAAGGCCACTTTGATACTTAGGTTTTTTATAATTCAAATTTAAAATTTTAACAATAAAACTGTTGGGACTATTTAATAAATAGCATATTTTAGTTCCAAACACTTTATTTAAAAATTATATTACACACTTCCGGGATTATATAAATTATATTTGTAAACAAAATGTATGAACGATGCGGGACTCGAACCCGCATCAACCAAAATTTACGATCCACGCGTACTCGAACGGTTGGCTCAGTTGATAAGAGCGCTCGGACGGAACCCGAGCTGTTGCGGATTCGACTCCCGCATCTTTCATAAGTTTTGGTTACAAATTTAATTTGTTTTTTTACTGTGAATAAAATCTGAGCGTTAGCTACGCTTGCAGTGTGATTTACGCTTAATTTACCACTTACTATTCCTTAGTAAGACAATATATTTCAAAGAAAATATCAAAAATTGGACATACCTGCTGTTGCAACTTCTTAAACTCCTTCGGATTCGTGTTTTTGGGCACAAACTGTAGCGTATCGATCTTCACCGGAGTGCTAGAGTGAGAGGGAGAACCGTCCTGCACCCACTGTCGCCGCGGATACACGTGTAGGAAAGAGAAAGATATAAATTAGTTAAATGTTGCCAACAGCCTGGATTAGGTTAGGTAAGGTTAGGTTAGGTTAGTTAAGCGTGAATAACACCTGGTTTGTATCGAGCGTGTACAGTATAGTTTCTCATGCAGAAAGCACATTCACAGTTTAAATTTACTTATAAAACGGGAAAATGGGTGTTGGAGGAGGGTGGCAACACTTAAACCAATTTACACCTTAGACCTACACTGTACAAACTCGATTGTATCACAAACAAAAACCAGGGGAGATGATGAAATGCTTTTGAACGCTAATAAAATAAAAATGTCCCAAATTAGTGTTAAAATGATATGCACCCTAGTTAGAGTGACAAAGCTTTTGATTAAATAGAAGAGAGAAGTGTTGATAATATTCAAAATACAAACCTCTTCGTTGTTAGCGTCCACCCACTGCAAAACATTATTGAATTAGTCACACAAAAACTCACACAAATACGGCATTCAATAGCATTTCATTTTAGAGCGCACGGAAAGAATAGGCTATTATTTAAATTTATATTTATTAAAACTCTAGACGCACAACATGAGAAGCGATTAGACCGTGTGGCAATGCAAAAACTCTACTATGACGTCATCGCTAAGGTGACCAAGCTTTGGAATAACTTGAATTTATTTTTTATAAATATAAACCATTTAGAATAATTAATAAAAGCTAGACACAAAATTGAAAATAGTTAAGAATACAAACAGATTACTGTTTAAAACTACTTTGCACTGCAGAGTTAAGTTATAATCTTTAATATTTCTCTTTTACACACAATTCCGTAAAGTATAACATACTGCGGCCAGTATACTTTTTCAGTAAATAGTTCATTTGAAGACTGAATATGCGATGGTTTTATAAAATGTATGTTAGTTAGAGGTGTGTCATTGAAGGTTTTTAAATTAATTTAATTCAACTGTTTTTTGTCAATGGTCAACAGGTTGAAAAAACTGTTAAATCGTCAACGGGTCTTGAAAAATCGGTCAATGCATTTATTAATAATTTAGGTTTTTATTAGGTTCATATTATGCTTCATTTATTGCGAGTTACGGGTGAAGACGTTGATTGAATTTATTAGCTTATTATGTTCAACAGGTTTTTTCGTTGAAGAAAAACAGTTAATTCGTTAACCAATATAAAACTGTTAATAAAAACAAGTTTATTGATTTAACGACCACCTCTAATGTTAGTTACTATTGCACAAACACTCCGCAGATTGAAAAGTAGTATTAAACTATATTTATTACAGTTGATTCTTGCCCGACATAATAGAATATATGAAAATGATTTTGATTTTTCGTATAAGCGAGAAAATTCACAAACGCCTACAATTAAAACTACGCAATTAGACATTTTCAAATAAATGTAATGAAATCTCCATAAAAATTTAAACATAATCATTTTAGGGATTCTATTGAAGAATATTCGATAAATGAAATGTTTTGCTTGTTACATTTTGGAATGGACAGTTTCGATTTAAGAGAATATTTAAATTTTTATGAAGACAACAGCTTCTTAAAGTTTATAAGATATACGTTAGAAAGAGGAATGTAATCGTAAGCAATAGCGGCTCTTTAATTATCTTTGACAATTTTTTTAGACGCTTTTCTAGAATATAATAATATAGTAGGCCTTTAAGGAAAAGTTTAAATTTAAGATTTTTTTTTACGGATTTTACTATAACTCAAGGTAAAAGGAGAACAACAGGAGAAACAATGCTCGCAAATGATCTAGTTTTTTCCTAAAATTTAGGGATTTAAATACCAACACAGACCTTAAATTAACCGCTATTGCTTTTAAATAAATGTTACACCCACATTACATACATTAATACAATATAAATAATTATCTATAGGACTACATTGATTAATATAACATGAATAATATTCTCAAGGATACAACCGAGTTAACCTACTAATATATTCTTTGTTTTCTATTATTACATACAGTTACGATTAAAAAATATCCGGAAAAAATTACTGATTGATGGTGTCATTACTAAATTATACCGAGAATTACAAAATAGTGTGTACACGCTAGTAAGACGATGGAGGAAAAGGGTAACAACAAATTAATAGTGTTAACAATTAATAATGTTACGTATCTCTGAAGCTATTGTCAAACAGACAGCGAACGGAAAGCCTGGAGAAGCGTTTAAATTTTGTTATGTTAGTAAGTATCGTTTGAATCTAGTCACATAGAAAAGCGAAAACCAAATACGTGGCGAACCGCAAGGCGTGTCACGCCAGGACGAACCAAAGGCAAGCGCGGGAAGCGAGGCATGAGCGAGATAGTTGTGTTAGCTGGCTGTATTGTATGACCGACGTCAAACAGAGAAAACAGATATCGAACGCCAGACGCAAGACCGAAGCGCGGCGGTTGTGTTAAAACTGACACGAGTGGCGTTTCGCAACGCGTCGATTTCGGTTTGCTGCGCCTACTTTGTAGTTTGACGCCTCCGCTTCGGTTCGCATTCTCCATGCTTTCAGTTCGGTTCGGTTCGCATTTATGTTTGACAATACCTTTATTATGAGCTGTGTCAACCGAGAGCAAGTAATAGTCAAATAGCGCTCGATACTGGAGTTTTCGTGTATTTTGATGAAAATAATTTTAAATGAACGTTTAGGGAGTATGCTAGTACCTGTAATTTATTTAAGTATGATTGCAAGCAAGCAGCAAGAGGCTTAATATAGACGTACAAATTATTTAATATAAAAAACATGAGTTGAGTTCCCAGAATTTACTATGAAACAATATCTCAACCTGAACAGGGCATTTCAAACCAAAGAGAAATCAGCATAATTATTTCATCGGGAAGCATTGCAGTGTCAACGGAGAATCTGCGTCTAAGGCGCGAGTAGCACTCGGAATTGTCAAAGCATTGAGATTCAAATGACCAGAACTGGCAGTGTTAGCTGATCAAGAACAAAAGAAAATTTAAGACAGTGTAGAAGATGACAATATGGAACTAGATTTCGAAGGAATTGAAACTAAAAATTAGATTGACACTATGGCTGAATAAAATAAAGCAATGGGGGCGAATAAAAAACAGTGATGTGTCAAATTCGGCATCCGCGCTCATGACTACTCTGTATACTACAGTATTATCTTTTGAGTCACTCATGTAATACACACTATTTTACAATACCCGCCAGGCTAATTTTAGCTCTATGACTGTGATGCATTATTGATTACTGAAAAAAATTATATAAAAGCATAATGTAAAGTTGACACGATAATAGCCTGTGGAGTTTTTTGCTAGAACTATAGCATGACTATACCATAATTTGACTGGATTTTAAGGAGTACAATGGGTAAATGAGCATGATGGTGACGGAAAGAAGCCATCAAATTCTGAGATTAGCAACTGGACCTTATTTAGATTATGATCTGGAAACACCTACAGAGAACATATTCTATTATTCGCTTTTAAAAGGTCTTAGTGATCAAACCCGTGCAGATTCACTGAAGACCCCAAACACATCCTACTAGAATGAGAGGAAATTGCCAGAATCAGGTTAGGGTGTCTTAAAGTACCCTTACTTAAAGCAGAGGATGTGCCCTGCCTAAGCTCTCTGAGGGTATTACGCCTCTTAAAAGTAATAGGTCTTGAACATATAAGTTAAACTTCGGCACAGTAAGGGCACACATTCCCTAGCTAGCAGCCTCGATTCTCACATCTGATTTTTAGGCAAAGCGAGTTGAGGTCAGGCGCGCTAGCGTAAGCACGGAGTAATAGGTCCAAGGATTTAAGTGTATTTCAATCACCAAATCTTAATTTAAAAAATCCCCTTTTTAAAACCAGTAACTTCGTATATAAAATATTAATCATTAATTATAATATATTAATTAATTAATACTAGTAATTTAATTTATCAAAAATTTTGATTTTCCAGTTGTGACATAGATTTTAAGCTTAAATAAAATTTTAATTACATTGACCCACACACAACTAAACAATTACTTAGCCTTCAAATACTTTCCACTGAGCTAAATCCATGAAAACTTTGCACTACACGACGGCATTAGTAGAATAATAATATTAGTTGTCACTAATACAAAGAGAAATTTCGATAAAAGCGACACTTTCGTTATATAATTATAAGGCCACACAAACTAGGGTGACCATAACTTAAGCAAACTATGATAGAGCTAACAATATATTGGGAGGACAAAGAATTTCGACCAACGAACCTATGAATAGGTATATCAAGTAATTTTTGTTACCAAAAATTATGAACGATACGGGACTTAAACCAACGCGTTTACGAAGCAGCGATGCTAAACCCGAGAGGCCGCGAGTTCCGAGTCCCGCGTCGTTCATAAATTTTAGTTACAAATTTAAATTTGTATAATTATTGCCAGAAGTGACACATATCACTTTAAAAATATCAAATAGTCTGTGAATAGATAATATATAGGTATTTATTTGGTTATACCTTACGCTTCTGTGCAATTACCGGCGGGTGCCGCTGCAGGCAAGTAGTTCATTGACCGAAATTCTTAGTGCTTCGCGACCGTAGTGAGGAAATGCCATAATTTGATTTGGAGTAATTGATTCATATGAGTCCATGGGATTGTGCGTACTATATTTCTAAACGCAATAAAATTTAAATTCATAATTATATAATTACATGAAAAATTAGGGTCATAGCCAATGTGCTACATTAAAATTAATGGAATAATATGTGGAATAAATAGTTTCCAGTGATTTTCTTACATCTATATAAATTATATTATAATAAATGTAAAAATCCAAAAAATACTAATAAAGTATACAAAATAGCTAAAGAAATTATAAAAAAAACAACCAATGTAAATAAAAAGCGAGAAATAAAAATATTAAATACATCTTGATGGATTAATAAATGATAAAAAATTTACAACCTGTGTAGCGACACACATTTAAATAATGTAGTTATAAATAAACAGTAAATATTATAAATATGTATGTTAATATTATGAATCTTACGCCCCTCACCAACAATAGTAATAAAGGATTAGTAATGACATCCAAAAAGTCTAACTCAATAACTCCAACAAACAACCATATGCTCTATTAAAAACACAAAAAAACATGGGTTAAAAATGTTTTGGATAAGACATATACTTTCAGATTGCTGACCACTGTGACGTCACTACACAACACTCATTATTGTAAGAGCAGGGAATGACAATTATTATTGTAACTTCAATAATAATCGCTTTAATTTATTGAAACAAAAATTTATGTAAATCTAGTCTTTTAAACTGTACGCTCATAAAGTTGGCACTTATATCCTGAAAGAAAACTCTACGGGTAAATTACTTTCGAGCCATTTTTGGATTTGTGTGTGTGGACGGTCAGCACAAAAATAAATAAACCAATACATTTAGATTTTTTTATAATTATTATAGCCAGGTATGAATCATATGTGTTAACTGTAATTTGTTCTGATATTATATCTTCAATGTCAACCATGACTTGAAATTTCTAATAACTCTACAATAATAACATTGAACAATAAATATTACAGACAATAAGAAAAAACCACAGATAAAATCAATTCATTCATAACTAACTAAAACCAAATCGCCAGACCTCACAACATTTAGCAATGCATAAATATTATTATTATTTATTTGGAATTCACTATTGACTTTTGATTGTCAATATATTTTCTTCTTCAAAATCTAACGAACCCATTTTTCTAACTGAACAAGGAAATTTAAATTTCAAATTTAGAATTCCTGTAAATATACAAAAACGTCTCGAAAGTAACTTACCAGTACAACACATGTGTCTACTATAGATAATCAAATGTTAAATTTTTAAACTGTTACAAGTCTAAGGATTACATATGGAAGTAGTTCCTGAAATATGTTCCAAGCCACAAACATGACGTTTTAAGGAATCCGTGTTTAAATTTTTAATAAATATTAGTGTATTCCATACATGTGGGTTGGGCTACTAAGTCATGATGTCATGGGGCTGCCATTTTTGTCAGTCCGTTAATATTAATCATGTGACCAGTTTTGTGTTCTTTACTCAATTTCGACATGATTGTAGTTTGGAATGTTTTTCTGTAATCATGTCCATATGTCAATCAAATATGTCCGGTATCATTGAAGGTGAGCGAACCCTAAGAACATAATAAAGCAACCCGTGGCCTGTCCGCCATTCACTCGGCCTCAACACGCAGATATTCTACCTTGGTGATCTTCTTCGGGTCCGATGTGCCAGTCTCCAGTACCTCCACCTTCTGGTACACATTGGGAGAGTTCAACCACCGAGTACGTTCACCGGTCTTGCCTTGTCCTTTCTTCCACAGTCTGTAAAAGGTATTTATTATATTATTTTCTGCATGCTAAACATGCATCTAGACAGAATCTACTGAGAGGCTTCTGAACACTGGTGTGGGAGACCCCGTCAGGATTTTTTTTATCACGCCTTTCTAGTTCCAAAGTCCGAGGTTCGAGTCTCCTTAGGAGACGCTCGCGACTGTTGTTGCGTAGTCTTTGCGGCCTCCACGGCCCACGTCCTATGTCGCTGTAAAAGCCTTCAGGGCCAACAGCATAGAGGAGGTTTTTAGTCGGTATGGGGTGTCCGCTTGCGCGGACACTCGAGGTCGGCATATAAAGCCCCGCTCCGGGCGTAAATACGTAACTGTAGTTTTCTCCTCGAAAAAAAAAATTCTAGTTCAAAATGTAAGTTATAATATTATTGTTTATATTTAAGACTAGCTGACCCAGCAATCGCGTTGTATTGCCATATAAAGTAATAAGAAAAAAGTCAATAATTAAAATATTTGGGGTATAAAAATTAGATGACGACCGATTCTCAGACCTACCAAATATTATCAAAGCGCACATAAAATGTATCGTACTTCAATAATTATTTTATTCGATTGCCATCTTTCATATTATTCTGTTTCCTCCAACTATAGTTGGCTAAAAATAAAAATTAAGTATATGTTATAAAGCTATAGAAAAGTTTTCTTCCAGTTAACCCCTTCTTTATAGAACTTTGTTCCTATTATATCTAAACGAGCTTGTACTCTAAACAACAAAGATATATAAAGATCTCCTGTTCGTCTCCTTGGACTGTCCATTGTTGTAGCCTTGAGCCCCTCATTCAACATAAAACAGTTATTATGTCTCACCCTTGCTTGTACAGCTCCTCTTCTTCCAGCAGATAGCCCAGAGATGACACAGCCGGTGGCACCTCCACATCATTCTTGGGCTTTGGAACGTCATTCTGGAAAATATAAAAAAATATCACACTGCCATTAATAAACATCGACTTAGGCTGGCTTGCATCATAACTGTTATAGTTATAGCTTACTATAGAAATAACAAACACAGTATAGTACCAGTTAAGCAAAATGGGTTGCACCATTTGACAATATTTAGATAAAGTCATAACTATAACTGTAACCGTCCAATCGACCAGCGACCTGTCAAAATTTTCAAATAAATATTCGATATGGACTATATCACTTTTTAAATTTAACTATGCCAAGGAATTCGATGGTGCAACACATTCCGCTATGTTAAAGTCAGTGTTACTGTTAAGCTTTCTACAACTAATTTCATAATAAATGTATTGAGTGTTAAATATCAAAATTTTGGATTCTCGTTTGATTTTTAATACGTTATTGATGACATTTTACTAATTAATTAACGTACTTTCGATATCAGTTCAAAGATTTTTGGTATTTGGTACCTGTCAATAAGAAACAAAAATCGAAACTTGCATCTAATAATGAGTTTACCTATTGTAGTTCATCGGAAAACTTAATGTCTACTGGGAAAAGAACTGCAAAGAAACTAAAGTAATAATCTCCTGGTCACACTTAACGATTACAATCTGTATATAGATGATAAACAAAGAACCGAGATTGGACCGCGACCACAACCAAGCATTTTGCAAGAAATTTCTTGCCTCGCACAGCCACTTTGTGTTATCAATTAACGGCTGCTGTTTTCCCGAACCGGTATGACTCAGGGACCTTGAAGAGAAGAGCATACTCCCACCTTAATGGCCGGCAATACATCTATTAACACCTGGTATTGCTGATGTCTATTGGATGGTTGCCTCACCACTTTTAAAAGGCATAAAAGGCATTTATTTTCTCAAAATTGATTTCTTTAGAATTCTTTTTGATGTCATTTCTAATATACTAGATACTACTACCGCTTCAGAAACAAATGGCGCTCTGAGAGAGAAGAAGCGGCGCAAGAAACTCTCCCAACATTCTTTTTTGCGCTCTTTTCAATAAAAATATACAATATTGTACAGTCATTTCTATTGCTATAAAATAATCACAATCTAGTCCCAGGCTGTCCGATCATTTAGATATTCAGCAGTGGAGTAATAGGATTTACGACAGAGCCATTTTTTTATAAAACATTTTATATTATTTATAGATAATGTCTGAACAGTGGCTGGGACTTTATTATAGAAGTGTAAACATTTACCCTTAAAACTATTATGTATCTTATGAAGCCTACTAGAATTAGTTACAAGCTGTACGGTGGTTTGGTTCCGTACAGAGTAAAACACAAGTTAGGCTCAAATGGTATATTGAAACCTTAACTTATGCTATATGGTAAAATGGTAAAATGTTGGTATGGTGATGAGCACGCGAATCGATCGGCGGCTTGTCGCGAACTGGTTACAATATTACTTAGGAAATAACGCGAGGCGACGTAAACGCTGATACGCGAAACGTGATGTACAGTCGACATGCTGTTGACCGTACATGCTGCCACCGCGAGAGAAGAAAGAGTGGTGGTGAAGATGGTACAAAAAAGAAATGGTTATGGTTAGCGAGTGACGTGAGACAAGGTGATAAACAAATTTGCATTATCTAATGGTAACCTTAATGTCTCTAGCCACAGTAATCACTAAAATTATGCCTATGCACTACAGGAGAAGTGGATTGGTCTTTCACTTCATCACTACACTTATCACTATTTTTACTAGCACTAGATTGCCCGTGGTTAACTACACTTACACACTGGTCACTAACACTATACACAAACGCTGCGTTCGTCAGACCCCGCGGCTCAGGGCGCGGCGGGTGCGACGCGGCTGGCCCTGCGCCAGCGGCTGCCGGCGCGGGCGGCGCGCTGGAGTCCTGGCGTCGGCTGCGGCGCGGGCACCACCGCCGCACGGCGTACGCGGCGGCCCCGGCCACCAGCACACCCGCCACCACGTATATCGCGACGTAGTGGTGAACGTCGTGATAAGATATACCACCCTTTAGACCACTCTCTGAATTCATTTGTTTTATTTTTGCGCCTATATCATCTAGCTCCTGATCGATACGAGTCTAAAGCGTTGAGACGTTTTTCAATATAGGCGGGTGTCTTTCGTTCTGGCCCGTCCTTCTTGAAATTAACACACTGCGTGTTAATCGCGGACATAATCTGGTTTTGGGTGGTTAATAGAGCCTCCATGGTTACGGGTCAAAAGAGAGTGGTAAAGAGTGGTGAGTGATAAAAAGGAAAGATCTTACTTGAAGACTGGTACGTGGTGACCTGGTGTGTCCTCAGCAGTCTCCCCGTTGGTAGTCGCTGGTAGTATCGCCGATCTGGTGAACTGGTTACACTCCACACACAAGCACTTTGGTCAACACTAATTTGGTTCACTACACACGCGACGAATTTTGGTTAAAATGGTTAACTAATGGTACTGGTTAATAGAACGATGGATCACAATGTTTTTGTGTCCTCGAAATGACAATGTCCTTGGAATGGTTAAAAAAAAAAAAAAATTTGTCACTGGTTAACAAAAGGCCGAAGGACCACAATGTCCTTGGAATGGTTAAAAAAAAAAATTTGTCACTGGTTAACAAAAGGCCGAAGGACCACAATGTCCTTGGAATGGTTAAAAAAAAAAAATTTGTCACTGGTTAACAAAAGGCCGAAGGACCACAATGTCCTTGGAATGGTTAAAAAAAAAAAAATTTGTCACTGGTTAACAAAAGGCCGAAGGACCACAATGTCCTTGGAATGGTTAAAAAAAAAAATTTATCACTGGTTAACAAAAGGCCGAAGGACCACAATGTCCTTGGAATGGTTAAAAAAAAAAATTTGTCACTGGTTAACAAAAGGCCGAAGGACCACAATGTACGGTGGTTTGGTTCCGTACAGAGTAAAACACAAGTTAGGCTCAAATGGTATATTGAAACCTTAACTTATGCTATATGGTAAAATGGTAAAATGTTGGTATGGTAATGAGCACGCGAATCGATCGGCGGCTTGTCGCGAACTGGTTACAATATTACTTAGGAAATAACGCGAGGCGACGTAAACGCTGATACGCGAAACGTGATGTACAGTCGACATGCTGTTGACCGTACACAAGCAATCCCTTATTTCTAGTGTTATAATAATGAAAATCACTATTAAGAGCAAAAATTTTGAATCCCTTTTGCCCATTTGCCCCCTCTTATATAAACCACTAGTTTTTTATTATGCAAAAGGAGGACAAACGAGCCTATGGGTCACCTGGTGTTAAGTGATCACCGCCGCCCACATTCTCTTGCAACACCAGAGGAATCACAAGAGCGTTGCCGGCCTTTAAGAAAGGTCTATGCGCTTTTTTTTAAAGGTACCCATGTCGTATCGTCGCGGAAACACCGCACAAGGAAACTCATTCCACAGCTTTGTAGTACGTGGACGAAAGCTCCTTGAAAACCACACTCTGGAGGACCGCCACACATCCAGATGGTGGGGATGATATATATTTAGTTATACCTATGATACAATGGTACAGTTAGTGTTGGACGTTGCTGTTACCTTGACGAGCGGGTGTCGGTATATGTACCCGGTCCGGAAGCCGGCGTTATCCAACATCCTCATGAGCGCTTCGAACTCCTCGCCACCCACGCGCCACTTACCGGCCTCAGGAGGAGCCTTGTGGGCGCTCTCGTAGATCTGCAACAAACACAACACGAATCACATGAATCAATTATGAGTACCACAACGGCGCCTATTTCTGCCGTGAAGCAGTAATGTGTAAGCATTGAAATTACTGGGCAAATGAGACTTAACATCTTATATCTCAAGGTGACGAGCGCAATTGGAGTGCCGCTCAGAATTTTTGGGCATTTCAAGACTCCAGACCGACACTGCATTAATGGGTAGGGCGTATCAATTAGCATCAGCTGAATGTCCTGATCGTCTCGTCCCTTATTTTCATATAATAAAAAAAAGTATCACTTTTAACATTCATAGCAGGTTTAGATATTTTCAATCCGATTCATATTATACATATGATTTAAGTTTTCTTTTGTGACGAGACTCGTGCCAGATTTTGGCGAGACATCACGTCCTGAGGATGCCTCGTGTAGAGGCGTAACACGTGTCGAATTGTTTTAAAAGCAAATATTGGCGGAATTAACACTAAAGAAAACTTAAATCATTTGTATAATTATGGATATCCGCAAAGTAACGAATAATTCAATAAATTTTCCGATTCATATTATAAACACACAATTTAAAAAAATGTTCACCACCAAGGAATGCCCCTCTTAGTTTTAATACTGTATTGCAAGATTTGCTTGTTGTAATTTTTATTCTGACATTGATATATTATTTCAAAGTACCTACATATTGTATTATAAATGTTTATAACTTTTTAGTTGTTTAAATTTTGTGTTTTTTTTTTTGGTAATATTTTTTAGTAATGAAAATTTAAAAAAAAATGTATTGTATTTGTTTTTCAGTTCATTATGCATGTTGTATTAGCATGTTAATTTTGTATAATCATATTTAAGAGTGTACTTTAGAATAAGGATTATTATGTTATGCAACGATGGCTTCCTAATCTAATATATAAAATTCTCATGTCGCGGTGTTTGTAGTTAAACTCCTTCGAAACGGCTTGACCGATTCTCATGAATTTATGAGTGCATATTGGGTAGGTCTGAGAATCGGACAACATCTATTTTTCATCCCCCTAAATGTTAACACTTGTTAACACAATGTCCACGCCAATTTTTTTAAATTTGTTTGATTATGAGTCAGCATTAAAAAATACATACAACTTCAAATTTTCACCCATCTATTTTCAACAGTTACTTTTGTACCGCGATTTTAATATCGGCAATACAACGATTGCTGGGTCAGCTAGTCAATAAATAAATAAATAAGCGTATTTTGTTTGACCTTAATCAATTAAGTGATTCTGATTTCGTATACAGGGTAAAACTTCTTTATGGCATATAATTTTTATACTATTTGTTGTAAACAACGTCATAGAAATTAGATAGATAAATGGGTGGGGATTGAGTGGCTTAAGAAGAAAAAAATCCGTCATAAATTAATTTATTATATTAGACATACATACACTAAGTTTTTTTATTTTATCACTTTCTAACTAATATGTTATTCTTTACGTCACTATACTGAACTTCGCGTAACCGAAAATCGTGACGACATTGCTACAAAATTTCGCTTATACGTCGATAAAGAAGTTTCTTTCACTTCTAAAATGAACATAGTACGTAACCGAATAGTGACAACATTGCTATAAAAAGTTGCTCATACGTCGATAAAGAAGTTTTTTTCACTTCAAAAAACAACATGGCGCGTAACCAAATAGTGACAACATTGCTATAAATATTGTCTCATACGTTGATAAAGTAGTTTCTTTCACTTCAAGAAACAACATGGTACGTAACTGAATAGTGACAACATTGCTATAAAAAGTTTCTCATACGTCGATAAAGTAGTTTCTTTCACTTCTAAAAATAACATGGCGCGTAACCGAATAGTGACAACATTGCTATAAAAAGTTTCTCATACGTCGATAAAGTAGTTTCTTTCACTTCTAAAAATAACATGGCGCGTAACCGAATAGTGACAACATTGCTATAAAAAGTTTCTCATACGTCGATAAAGTAGTTTCTTTCACTTCTAAAAACAACATGGCGCGTAACCGGATAGTGACAACATTGCTATTAATATTGTCTCATACGTTGATAAAGTAGTTTATTTCACTTCTAGAAACAACATGGTACGTAACCGAATAGTGACAACATTGCTATAAAAAGTTTCTCATACGTCGATAAAGTAGTTTCTTTCACTTCTAAAAATAACATGGCGCGTAACCGAATAGTGACAACATCGCTATAAAAAGTTTCTCATACGTCGATAAAGAAGTTTCACGTGAAAAACAGGCATACCTGTCTCCTTGTCTCCTCGTCGAGGACGTTCAGCTCATCTAGTGGCATTGAAGCCAGTCTGAGCTGCACTTCGCAGGCCGTGTTCAGGTTCTTGGCCTGGGAGAAGGCCTCCTCGAGCGTCGCGCCGCAGCACAGGGCCCCGCCGCCGCTCAGCATCAGGACCTTCGAGTGGGGCCCCAGAGCTCGCACGATCTTGTCTTGCTCCTCGTTGTCCAGAAGTCCTGGGAATTTTATGTTTGATATTCAATTCTATCAAGTTTTATAAATACACCACTAGTTTTTGATTACCTAAACGAAAAAATTCGTGCAATGTTGATTAAATATGAGCTTAGATCAATTTATTCATCTAGATAGACTGAAATGGATAAAAAAAATAGAGGTTGACAGTTCCCTCTATTTTGTGCAATGCACACATACTGATACAAAGTTCAAATGCAAAAACACTTCATTCATGTAGAAAATGACACTTAAGAATGTCAAAAAAAAATTTTTTTTTCATATTGAATTTAATCATACTAATCGCGAGTGTAAGACTTAGCTTGTCACGCACACTAAAATAATAAACCTGGCCAGTTTTCATCGGTTGTTTAACAGCAGGACACTGTAGGCAGTTTCCAGATTGCATCTAGATCTCAAAAACCTAATACTGTCGGACTTAAGCTTAACTATGACTGTTTAGATCTACAGTGCCTACCTTGCTAAAAAACAAATGCAAACTAACTGTGCATAGCACAACGGGAACGCCATTTCCAACCTGTGATTGGTAGGGAGCGGACGTCTCCGGATGCTGTGGTACTTACTGAACAACAGTTGTCTCACCTATGCCCAAACGCAATGTGTTGAGATCAATTCCGTCACTCACCTACGGGTGCGTTATGGTACGCCAGCTGGCCGAGGGTAGCGGCCTCAGCGCAGAGAGCCAGAAGCCCGCGGCGCGTAGACGAGATGGCCAGAGCTGATGATGAGCGCAGATGCAGCACGCAGCGAATGTCTGGACGGGCCGCGTGCACACTCGCGTGCAACGAGAACCCTGCAAAATTCAAATTTCTGATTCAAAGATTCAATCGTATATTATTATAAATGTTAGCTAAGTCATTATACGCTGTGGGTTACAGTAATTGTAAATCAGTCGAGTGTCTAGTGAGCAAGTGGCTCACGAGTTCCACACGCACTTTTTCAACACTCTTGAGAGGAAAAAACTGAAATGTATTGCATACATCGTTTAATAGGCGAGTTTCTATATTTATAGATATTCCTTTTTGTTGTAATACTTTAAGCAATAGCGAAGTAGATATTATATATGTATATCATTATATAGTATCCATAACATGTTCTTCTCTACTTCTGTTTACAACTAAGGTAACTAATTTGTTGTGTTTACCCATAATTGGATGTTCACTATAGTTTCTAAGTTGTGTATATGTATTCTAAATAAGTTTCTGTGTACTATCTGTCGGTAAACCTTTATAAATAAATTAATTCCTGAGCCACCTGAGCTTTGCAGTGCATCACTTAACATCAGCTCAACGTATTCCTCGTCTCGTTCTTCATAAAAAGAAGAAGCGTACCTTCAACGTTGACGGGGAAGTTAGTGGTGCCCTGGTCGTGCACGACTCCCTGCATGTCGACCTTGACGAGGGACGAGGCGGTCACCTCGTGAGGCAGCAGGCCACGGGGCGTGGTCAGCACCTGCTCCACAGCCGTGTTCAGACGCGCTGTTATCTGCCCGTGTATTCCCGCTGCAATAAACAATAGTTTGTTTTAAATCATAGCAATTTATTTTGCATTTAAATATAAATTAAATTTTAGTTTCATCTAAATGTATATAAGAGATTTCCACGTATATAGTCACTCATCACGATACCACTGGAACCATAAGGCGTAGAGACTTGAAATTTGGTAGGAATACTCCTTTCGTCGAGTAGAGGACGGACGGATTTTACGATAATCCACCCACAAGATTTTTTTTTATTATGAACAGAACAACGTCTGTCGGATCAGCTAGTTTTCAATAACCAGCATCACTTTTTTTCCAATTGTAAACAGTATCTTTTTGATCGTCCTTTTCATAAGAACATTCGGTAGTTTAAAAATAATTTGTGATGTTTTTAAAGTAAAAAGAGTCCCGCATCGTTAATAAAATTTTGTTTTCAAATTTTATTTGAGTATAAAAACACTTTTTGGAAATAAGTTGTTAGAGCGGCGTTACTACTAAGAAACACTGTTGTCGTTAATCAGATTCAGCCTGGTGAAAGACTGATGAAAGGACTTAGTAATTGGGTTCCCGTTGGTAACTTTTCTTTTACGTATCGCTAAAAATTGTTAGGCTAAGAATATGAACAAGAGACCTGGCATAAGATATTCGCCGTTTGTAATTTCTCCCAAGACCTCTGCTACACTTTCGTGGATAGAATCAGCAGCAACTTACTCTGGGTCCAACCGAACAAGTCCACCAGCCGGTAGACCGCAGCCAGTTTGCAACGAAGGATCTTTTCGCCTTTCTCGTAGCCGACGCCTTCGATGCCGCGGATGTCGTTGATCGGAAGAACGCAGCTTGGACCCTGTAAACAGAGATTAAACGGAAATGATGAAAAAGGCAAATTGTACAACCACTATATCATCCGCTCTAAAAGTGATGAAATATACCGCGTCTTATTATGAATACGTAAAGCTACGCCATGCTCGCTAACTATGGGACTTACGCCTATGAGAAAGCTCATTGTCGCTCAGAGGGCAATGGAGAGGGCTATCCTCGGAGATTCCTGCGAGGTCAAATCATAAATGAGATTTCAATTCAAGGTCAGAGTACGAATACTCCATTGTCCTCTCTGGCCTGTAGTATTACACGGTAGCGTAAGCCTGGACTTTGAATACAAAGACACAAAAGCTGATAGAAAATTTACGCAATAGTTGAAAGCTTAGAAAGTCAAGGTACTTAAACGCGGCGGCAAACGCTGCAGATCGTCAAAGAATAGCAGACTGTCTGGGACATGTCTTCCGTAATGACAGATACGATATTTTACAACATGTTATAGTAGCCCTCACCGGGCAAGCGAAACACTTTACGTAGAATGAAACCTTGACTCTGAAACATCCGGGACCAATGGACCAACATTAACAGAGTGGAAGACCTGTTTCGCACAAAACAGGACAAAGTTCACCGAGCTGACGGCTAACCAGTAACCAGCGAAGTAGAAAAGGGGCAAGAGAAAATAGTGAGAATCAACTGATCATTGCCCTGCATTATCATTATTTTTTAAATAGCCATTTCCAACGTACCCTCAAGCTGCCCGTGTGCAGTCTGCCGCCAACCATCTCTTTGATGCGCTGCAGCAGCGGCGCGTCGCTGCCATCATGCATCTGCTGATCCAGTACTCTCTCCAGTTCCTCGCGGAACAGTTTCGAAGACATCAGCGCCTCCACGCGTTTACGGCGCTCCATCTCGCGCACATCCTGCAAATAGAAATTGTATATGAAATTTCATAGTATTTTCTTTAATTGACGCGAGTGTTACACATTTCAATAAAACACTTTTAAAAGGATTTAAACGCGTGTAATCAGTTACGATTTTATTATTATTTTAGTTACCCCGACGTTTCAAGACCTTTCCAGATCTCGTCTTCAGGGGGACTGCAGATGAGATGAGTCAAGATAGTATTTTATGTGTTATGTATTAATTTTCATAGGTAATTGTCATTATGAAGTTTAGCGCCATTTATTGCCTCGGAGTGTGCTGTCCGATTTTATGCTAAAAACCATCTAAGTCCTTTAAAAAGTGCTTTATTAAAATATGAAATATCAGTTCTCTGTCAAGGTTTAATAATACGAACAGTCCTCCCATACGACCAGAGCTGTTCTATGGGCTGCTGATCTCTGCCAGAAAGAATCTATGTAATTTTGATTTGATGATAATTTTATCATTTTTATTTTTGTTTCTCATGTGTACATTCAAAAACTAAAGTATTATATAAACAGTATATTTTCAATCTTGGTCCTTGGATCATATGCTCAGGTATACGACCTTCACTGGGGGCATTATTGCAGTAACGTAGTTCGCATCTACTGCAGTACCTTGTCTCTGATTTATATCGTCGTCACATCACCAAATATATATGTTATCATAATATATTGTTACCCCCTTATTCATAATGGCCCGGTAACTTAAAACAGCCGCTAAGGAGTGTTTTTTCTCATTCAGACTTAGGTCAATAGAAGAAGACAGAGTGAGAATTAGCAATGCTTTAAGTAAGCAGTCTATTATGAACAAGGGGGTAAGTCAATTATTTTAAAAAGTGTAACCAAGGATTTTGTTATTCCCATTCATCTCCATAGAAAACTACATATTTTGGTATGGACTGGTATTTGAATCAATTGTGGCTACTTTTTACTAATGCGTGACATTAAAATGTGCCCGTAATGGGCTTATTGAAATAAATATTTTGACTATCGACTATTGGTATCTAGGTTTCCTCACGGTGACTTTCTTCACGAGTGATGTTGATAGAGATATCCCATGAGAAACAATGATGGGGAGTGGTAAGGAAATCAACCATGAACAACCGCGACACCAAAGATCAAGGGATGCGCTGCAGGCCTTAAAGGTAAGAGTATGCTCTATTCTTGAAGGTCCCTAAGTCGCAGCGCTTTAGGAAAACATAAGCCGATAATTATTTCCACAAAGCAGCTGTGCGAGTCTAGAAATTTCTAGAATACCAGAAAGAATGGTAGAATACCACACATGAATATGACGCGGGTGGAATATAGCATTTTGACGTAATGGCGGAATCATCGGCTGTTGGTATCAACCTGAACAAGTCACCAGTGGGAGGCTCCTTTGCACAGGATGCCGGCTATATTATGGGTACCACAACGGCGCCTATTTCTGCCGTGAAGCAGTAATGTGTAAGCATTATTGTGTTTCGATCTGAAGGACGCCGTAGCTAGTGAAATTACTGGGCAAATGAGACTTATATCTTATGTCTCAAGGTGACGAGCGCGATTGTGGTGCCGCTCAGATTTGTTGGGTTTTTCAATAATCCTGAGCGGCACTGCATTCTAATGGGCAGGGCGTATCAACTACCATCAGGTGAACGTCCTGCTCATCTCGTCCCTTATTATCATAAAAAAAGTCCATTCCATTTATTTGTCTCCAGTAATACAGCGAGGAACTCACCGCATCAATATCAGCCGGCCTCTGCTTCAGTCTCTCGTCCTCTTCCGCAGACAGGGTCGCGTTTCCGTTGGTGAGCGTTTCTGTGTCTGTCTCTGCCATCTTGACTCAAACACACCTGGGGACAAAAACGACGGCATTCATAAATATATATTTCAACGAAATTATTTACTTCTATAATACAAATATTTGTTTGTATCAAAACTCTGCGGACGCGTCTGTTAGGCAGAGTTTTCATTCAGTTGTGTTTTGACCGCGCTTTGAATACAACGCCACGCAATGACAAAGTGTTCAGTGAAAAAATTTCCAAATAAAAGCATATCCAAACATAAAAACGTATTTCAGGACCCTTTAAATTAACAAAATTACGTTAAAAACTTGATGTTTTTAATAATTTTGCTAAATAATTACATTTCAATTATTGCTAAAACAAAACACATCGCCTACGAAATGTGCGAAAGAGACGTCGTCATTTTTTACTTACGATTTCTACGGCTAAATGTGTATATAGAGCAAAGAGACCAATGCGCGTTGCTCCAACGCTATGCCAATACAATACTACTTATTACCCGTAACTTCGCCCGCGTTTACAACCATATTAATTATTATTATGATATATATACAGCGTGGTGCTACAATGGCAATATCAAACAAACACACAGCCGCAATACAGTATTGAAACCGAATGCGGATGGTAGATTCATATCTTTTTATTGTACAAAATATTAATTTATAATTACTTCTTTTGCATCGAGCTTAATATTACTTATTACACGGGTAGAAGTACTTAAACGTTATCACAAAAAAATTTCAAAATAAAATACTCAATTATCCTAAAATAGCTGACCCGACAGACGTTGTTCTGTATAATTATAGCAAATGAAATAATGTTTTTTTTTATGAATTTGTCAATAACATAATATCAGAACATCAAAAATTTATTTATTTATTTTATCAAAATACACACTATCATTATTACAGTATATTCCAATGCGATAGAGGTACATACAATATTTCACTTTTTTACATCCTTAAATTTTATAACATATTATAAATAACGCTACTCTCGTGAATTCACCCTGAGTGCAACAAAACAGATCCGTCTGTGAGGCTATATCATTAATACTACGAAGGGCACGCGTCACCGCTACGGCACCATCAGCAACGGCGGCCGACGTCGGCGCCATACGTACCTATCCGGAACAACAAAATACAGTCTACTCAATATATCTGCATTATGCACCTTCCCTCTAAGTTCTTTGAATAGATATGAGATCAGCGCCAGGTCCCTTCTTACCCTCAGCTCGCTATATCCTACCATACCTAAAATAAATAATGTGGGGTACATAAGCGGATAAAAAGGGTAAACTCCGTAGAGCCTCATGTACAGGTAACGTGTAAATTTGTTTTGTATACGCTCTAACATTATACTATACTTGGCTTCATGAGTATTTATTATTATTTATTTCGTAAAATATGACATCCTGTAGATGTAATGAAATTATTTCTGCTGTCAAATCGAGAATAGAATTAGAATCATTTCCAATCTCAGAAACAAAAGAGCGTAAAGGATCTTGTTATTGGGACCAATTGTGGCAACTTTACTTTGCCTCCAGCACAACATAACACAGTAGATTCATCTCTATATTGTAAAGCCTTAAAATATTTATAAATTATAGTCTTTTCCCCAATAATCTATTGCCGGATCATAGTGGAATGCAGCTCGTTCCAGAATCACAGGAGTTGTTGAAAATTGTTGTTTTTAATTAATTCCGAGAATTATATTTATTTTTAAACCTACTCTGGACATCCACAAATAATTCAAGACCAAAAGTGGCCAAATCGGTCCAACCGTTCCATAGTTTTAGCGAGACTAACGAACAGCAATTCGTTTTTATATATTTAGATAAATCTATATTTCGTAATATCATTTCGGAAGTTTCTGTAAGTAATCTAGTAGCCGCGTGCTAGCGTAGTCACTCACACCTACTTCGTGCCGTCTTATGCGATCACGTCAGGGTGATTAAAATTTTGGTTGCTAAATATGTAATTTCTTTGATTGAAAATTTCAATTATTTACTTTAAATTTAAGATTCAATGTCAATATAGTTCGCGATGCTGCACAAAAAATGATAAATTATCTCTCATCCTTAATTCAGCGTTCGTAAGGAACGCTTTCCTTCGACCGTGACCTTATTTGCAAATTTATGAATACCACAAAAGTCTGTTAGTTTATCGATTACATAAATAGCCTATGACACAAAAAATGTGGCTTTCTATTGGTGACAAAACTTTAAATATCAGCTCTGTTCAGTCGTGTGGATCAATTCCTGAGATTACAAACTCACACACTTTACCTCTATGCAATATTAATGTCCGGTTATTACACTTAACTTTTTACACAAATTATCTTGCCCCAAATTAAGCATATACAGCCTGTGTTTAGGGATTGCAAGACAACAATAAATTTAATACAATATACTTACTTAAACATACATAAATACATTTAAACATCCATGACTCGAAAACAAACATCCATATTCATCAAATAAATGCTTGCACCTACCGGGATTTGAACCCGGGACCTCTAGCTTAGTTGGTAGGATCGCTAACCACTCGGCTATACAGGTTATTAATTAGTCAGGTTACATTATCTCTGGAGCTGACGTCGATGACGTCACACCGTCGCTTTTTTTTTTATGGAATAGGAGGACAAACGAGCGTACGGGTCACCTGTTGTTAAGTGATCACCGCCGCCCACAATCTCTTGCAACACCAGAGGAATCACAGGAGTGTTGCCGGCCTTTGCTTTGTTACGGTGTGCAAAACAAGCATCACTAGGACATTATTATCAATAAATAAACAACAGTTTATTGTTCAGTATTATAGATCGATGTAAAGGTGTTATGTTGTGATGCTGATTATTATAATTATAATAATGATGAAAAATCAATTAAAGAATCCGGTTTACGTTATAAAGTATTTATTTTTCTGGCAATAGTATTATAGCGGCAAAGAACAAGAGAACCTACAGAATTATTAACAACCAAAGTCAAGACGTAACAATGAAAACTTCAAAAACAAAGCAGTGATAAATTTCACGATATGTTCCTAATGGTAATCAAACTGCAAACCGTACTGACGCAACAGGGCGAGGGTATGAAAGGGGGAACGGGAGGGGACTTCACGTTCCAACGAGGCACAGATAGTGTGGCCGTGTAGTTATAGATTATCTTGTGTGATGCGCGCTATTGAATATCAACTGAGGCATGTAACTACGTAATGCTACACGGTAACTGTGTACCGCTATTGTAATGCAACCTTCACAGAATGATCATGATGCGAAAGAATCATAGATTAAGGCGCGGACTGACTAGGATTGTAAACGCTACAACCAACCCTACAATATTTGTGTTGATCATATGGCAAAGCTGTAAATGGTCATTTATTTTACTGATTTTCATTTGTTTATTCAAAATTTACATATTAAATTGAAAAATTGTTCGGTTTAAGTTTTAGAAAAGAACTAATTCTATTCTTTAAAATAGAATGTTGTTATCGCTGAAAATTTGGAGATTTTTGAGTCCAAAGTTTATTTTTGGGAAGCAACTTCCAAATTTTTTATTGGATATTTCAAATTATATAATTAATACTAGTGCACCCAACAGACGTTGTCCTGTACACACGTTTTAAATTTGAAAAATCGGTCCAGCCGTTGGGAGGAGTTCACTAACATACACATGAGCAGGAGAATTATATTATATGGGCGGAATTGAGAATCTAAACTAATCTCAAATTCACTGAAACAAACAAAAAGTCATCAAAATCAGTCCAGCCGTTTAGGAGGTAGTTTAATTGTGAATCTAAGCCATTTTCGAATCCACCTGAAGACACACACCAATCTCAAATTCACTGGAACACACAAAAATATCATCAAAATCGGTCCAGCCGCTTAGGAGGTAGTTCAATTGTGAATCTAAACCATTCTCGAATCCACCTGAATACACACAGAAAGTTTCATTAGAATCGGTCCAGCCGTCTAGGAGGAGCTCAGTGACATACACACGCACACAAGAATTATATATATAAAGATTCTATTCGGTTAAAAAAATTCTTTAGATCCTTCTTTGTGCACTGTATTTTTTGCGTCCGAATATTTTTATTGCGTTATGTTGTAATCGACTCCGTAAGAAACCAATTTATGTGGATATTGAGGTTTGACCGCGCCTTAAATGGTTTTAAAAATAAATACATAACAAAATTATCCTGCATCCAGAAAACCTGGTCTAGTGAGAGCCGGCCCCACACACGAATGGTTCCGTGCCCTAGTACAGTATAATTTAACACTGTGACTTTTGTACAGAGTTTCATTTAGAGTAACTCGCAAGTAGTAGAACGGGCGCAAGAAACTCAGCGAGCTTCTTTGTATAATATTACTGACTGACCCGACAGACGTTGTTCTGTACTTTATAAATAAGCAAACCGTTTTTTTATGA
This sequence comes from Leptidea sinapis, assembly GCF_905404315.1. NCBI lineage: Eukaryota > Metazoa > Arthropoda > Insecta > Lepidoptera > Pieridae > Leptidea > Leptidea sinapis. Next base: position 9,869,346 of record NC_066293.1, on the reverse strand, counting down.
ATTCGTCAATAATATTTCATAACATCAAGAATTATTTCGTAAAATATGCTCCCTGTTGTTATAATGAAATTCTTTCACAGTCAAACCGTGCCTCAATAAATTGTCTCATAGAAAATATTATGTCCATAGAAAAAATATTGGAAAAGAAAATTATTATGGGTCCCAAATCGAAATAAAAACTACATTCTATGTAGTTCACTGGATACATCAGGGCACTGGATTTATATACGGATAAACAAGCTGTCAACATTTGACAATTCACTCTATTATGCTACATAATTGAATTGTTATGGGATTTCATAACAATAGAACATAGATTTTTGTCGGCTTATACATTCGTTCATCATTCACTTTTAAACCATAGGATAACAATACCGAGATAGCTCACTCCGCAAGTATGTTAGAAAAACGGAAACGAAAATATCCGAGGGATAAATTGAAGGAGTAAAAGTATCCCCGTATAGTTATCCTCATGGTAACATCGTGTTTGGTCTAATCCGCCCTTAAACGAGTACTTACTAGGCACAACATTCGCTTTCCTTTTTTATCTCGCTGTATCTACGTTAAAGATGTTTGTCTATATGCTAGTAAGTCTATGTTTGCTCCTCACTCTGTTTCGTTTCTTAACTTCACTTTGCCGTCATTCGATGTATCTAGACACAGCCTTAGTAATACCACAATACAATTAAGAGAACAGTAGCGTAACTCAGCGGTCTCCTTGAAATTTATACCTACGTCTAGGCAGAGCATTAGGGTTAGTACATACAATAAGATAAACGTCTCGGCGGCGTACGGCGTGACACTCAACAGTTTTGTCTCCCAAAGATTGCTTGGCGGCCTTGTAAACCGTGTGTATGTGTGCGTGCGTCGATTCGGGCACGGACGAGAAAAAAAAAGTGATATTAGCAAGTGATGCACCGTTATGCTAGTGTGTGTGCGGTTATGGGGGATACTTCTCCCTTAAATAATCATATATGGCCACAAATACTTACATAGTATCGTTTTTACACTTTTTCACAACGCACGACGGCATTTTCGAAATATTTTATTGAGACGCAAGCTGATCTGTCACAGACGATGACAATTCTCATAATGGCCGCCTATCGGCCTGTAGTATTGTTAATCGGCTTGTTTTGGTGCTACACTGTTATGTAAGGTGACACGGAGTCCTTATTTTTTTACTAGTCCGTGGATTCGGGCGTTCTAGTATAAAGTTAAAGTTCTATTACTGTATTGTGGTAATACTGTTCCCGTTCGCGACGCTTCGATTACAGAACCCAAATATTGACATAACTGTTCTAATAATATCTATTTTATAAGCGTACAATCGGCGTTAATAGATCAAACAAAATGAGGTTGTGTTTTTAACTTTTTACATTGACGCTATTGTTGTCATGAAATAATTCACGAGCTCCAATTTAATGACACTTTTTTGGTGTTTTCAATTATCTTCTTCCGTTTTTCAAATTTTTTTCTGCTCCTTAGTTTTCCAATTCGATTTGATGCATTTTAGATCGTAGATAGTTTAGTTGAGTGTTTTTATGAATTTAGATTCTATAACACCACGATCCATTGTAATTGTTTTGACCATTATCCATGCAATTGGATGGAATGGATGTTTGATCACAAGTTATACAAATTTAAAAAATATATAAAATCGGTTCTTTCAAGGGAAGGATGACCTTAATCTTATTTTGCGTTAATTTATATTAAGATTATATTCGTAGATATATAATATATCATTGTTCTTATTCTATTTTGTGGCTTAATTTAATTGAATAGCATGTCATTTTCGCCTATAATTGAGGAATCACTTACCATATAAATTATAATATTTTTGTATTATACTGTGTTTAAATTAAAGTATATACCGTGTTGGTGGTCGTCCGGGAAAACACCAGTGGGAGGCTCCTTTGCACAGGATGCCGGCTAGATTATGGGTAGGTACCACAACGGCGCCTATTTCTGCCGTGAAGCAGTAATGTGTTAGCATTACTGTGTTTCGGTCTGAAGGGCGCCGTAGCTAGTGAAATTACTGGGCAAATGAGACTTAACATCTTATGTCTCAAGGTGACGAGCGCACTTGTAGTGCCACTCAGAATTTTTGGGGTTTTTCAAGAATCGTGAGCAGCACTGCATTGTAATGGGCAGGGCGTATCCATTACTATAAGCTGTACGTCCTGCTCGTCTCGTCCCTTATTTTCATAAAAAAAAAACTCAGTACCTATATAACACAGGGAACTAAAGTTAACAATACAATGAGCGTGCCATATAAATACCCCAGTATTTATATGGCAAAACAACGTTTGCCAGGTCAGCTAGTCTTTCATAAAATAAAATGGAGGCAGTAGACCGCGCTGGATATTATGCAAGCGATGGGCCTATCAGATCTAATCCGCTGTGGGCGGAGCCATGCAAGAGCGCACCCGTATGTCCTCTAACAGAGAGAGAAAAAGGGAGATGGCGGCAAACTGAATTGCGCATTCCATTCGACCCCTGCTTTCACTTAAAAATAATATTATAAAACAAGTAAACGATCAGATTTAATATAAAAGCAAACTAAAAAGTAGAAAATAATTTTCAAGTATAGCGTCTTCATGAAATTTCAGTCAAACATGTAATTTATTTATTTTTCCTTTTTCAGTCTTAAAATTATAATAATTTTATAGCAATGAAAATACTTTTGTGTTAACGTGTGCACAGATTCATTTTAATCCAACGATGATAAAAATCCATTAAATGCTCGTCCTGAGGATGCCTCGTGTAGAGGCGAAACACGTGTCGAATTGTTTAAAGACAAATATTAGCGGAATTAACACTAAAGAAAACTCAAATCATTTGTATAATAATGGATTTCCGCAAAGTAACGCCTACTTTAATAAATTTACATAGATAGGTCCATACCACGCTAATAAAATCCTATTAATCATAGCGATGACCGCTTTGCCAAGTGCAGTGACTGTGAAGAAAAAGAGCCCTACAAGGAACTTTTATAAATCGGTCAAGGGTCAACCGAGTCAAACCAGCATAGATGGACTCAGTATTATTGTAGATAGATTTACAAACACTTTGTACTTTTGGTATTTTGTAAAATAAACATTTTTTTATGTAAATAAGGGACGAGAAGAGCAGGACGTTCAGCTAAAGGTAATTGATACACCCTGCCCATTACAATGCAGTGCCGCTCTAGATTATTGAAAAATCACGAAATTACTGGGCAAATAAGACTTAACATCTTAATATATATAAAATACGTGACACGTTGATTGTCCGCGATGGACTCCCTAAACTAATGCATGGATTTAAATGGGCATTACTTCATGGAGTGCAGTTAGGTCCAACTTGAGAGATAGGATACTTTTTAATTCGATTTGCGACCCATAATTATTTTTATTTCCAACTAGTTGACCCGACAGACTTTGTTCTGTATATAATAAATAAAATAATGTTTTTATATCAATTTCTCAATAATATATCATAACATCAAAAATTACATCGTAAAATATGCACCCTGCTGTCCTAATGAAATTGTTTCACAGCAGAACTGTCAAACCGTGCGTCAATAAATTCTCTCATAGAAATTATGTATGGACACATCAAAGGAAAAACAAATTTGTTGTTTTTATTTAATTTAGCAGCATTTCCCTATTTATTCACCTTTTAAACCTTCCCTGGACTTCCTGGTTGTAAAACGGAACCGAAAACACAATTATATTTTGCTCACAATTAAAAAAAAACAAAGCTTAACCAATGTAACAGTTTAAAGATAAATTGCATAAATATAAATTGGCTTTATCATGCGAATATTTCGCAATCGCCAGACACAAAGAAATCCTTAACTTTCAATTGTGACCCCAATACGAAGCCCATCTTGTGCAAGCTTCGTGAGAGGATCTCGGCAGACAATGAGATTTAGCCACATCAAGTTCACTTTCAAATCTCGAAGTACTACAGATATCGCGCGAGTTGAATGCAGAGTTCAGGAACATCTATTTATAATCGATCGCAGAAAAGTACCTAAACCTAATAAAAAAAGTACCTAAAAATCGTTGGTGTGGTAAAGGTTACTATAACATAAATGAATTCCTTAATGATACCCACAGATTGGGGAAGGAGCGACCCTCAGGCTATTAAATAATAAATTTAATTGTACAATATTGCTTTGTAAACATATTTTTTGATGAAAAAAGGCCCGCTGAGTTTGTTCCGCCCATTCTTTTTGGAATGGTAGTGTTTGACTTTCAATAAGTGATGTCACATCCTATTTTGAATAAAAATATTTTAATTGATTTAGCCGCATCAAGTTCACTCTCGAATCTCGAAGCATGTACTACAGATATCGCGCGAGTTGAATGCAGAGTTCAGGAATACCTACTTATAATCGATCCCAGAAAGTGTTCAAAACAAAAGTACCTATTACGATATTCCAAAGAATTGTTAAAAAACTTTGGTGTGGTAAAGGTTACTATAACATAAATCACTTTCTTAATGATATCCACAGATTGGGGATGGAGCGACCCTCAGGCTATTAAATAATAAGTTTAATTGGACAATATTGCTTTGTAAACATATTTTTTGATGAAAAAAAAGCCCGCTGAGTTTGTTCCGCCCATTCTTTTCGGAATGGATGGTAGTCTTTGACTTTCAATAAGTGATGTCACATCCTATTTTGAATAAAAATATTTTAATTTTATGTCGAAAATCATATTATGTGTGTCAATAAATTTAAACAATGCTTCAAGTTTACCATTTTGCATTGATTATTTAACGTAAAAACAGTCTCAAATTTTTGTTCTGCCTTTCTTACACATGTCTATAACATTTTACGCCATTTTTCGTGTTTGGCGACTAAGATAAACTAGTTTCTTTTGGAACGGAACCTGATGGACTCGCATCAGTAATCAAAACAATTTGTTATGTTTTTAAAGTGATAACCCTCACTTCTAGGATGAATAAACAAATAATATATGAAAACAAAATCTTATGAAACATAACAAATTGTTTAGATTTACAAGAGCTACATTTTAAGTCAATTTCCTAATATGCAAATATTAGGGTTGAGCAGGTTATCAACTGTAAAGTAGATCCTGTAGATGAAGCCACAACCTGAGAGTTGAACAAAGCATACAAGATTTTATGACGATACTTTTACTTTTATTTGTGTATTAGTAATCAAATCAAATGAGTCTCAACATCTTATGACTGAAGGTGACGGGCGCAATTGTAGTGCCGCTTCGAATTTTTTGGTTTTTTTCAAGAATCCTGAGCGGCACTGCATTGTAATGGGCAAGGCGTATCAATTATCATCTCATCTCATCATTCACAACGAGTGACTCGCAAATCATGCACGGTTGTGGGTTTATTTAAAAAATTACCCATGATGCCCTGTATTAACTAATAAATGCAAAATATTAGATAAAATAACACACATTCATTAAAATAACTTTTGTTGTGTCTATATAATAATAATAATAATAATAACATTTATTGCCTTGAACTTAATTTAAGTATACAATATCAGCTTATTACAATCATACATTAAGACAAAAGGGAGTAGGTTCATCTTATGCTGCTTGAAATAATATTTTCATGCAGCGCTGGTTTTCAGCCATTCCCATCTCCCTGAGGTGTATGGTGGGATAAATAAATGGTAGATTTGCGCCGACTTAACCCGCGCTACATAGTCGAGCGATCCTTGGGAAATGTAACATCAGTAAGCACTTATGCACAAATAATAATTAATATCTACAATGCCATCGTTTCACGACCTCAATGTACGAAATAAAACCCACGTGATTGATTGAACAGAGCTGAATATACACGTTCAATCTAGACAGTACCAAGTACCAACGTACATCAATCAAACGACGACGTAAAGCAAACCGGGCGGCACGCACCAATGCCGACAAAAAACCACAATAATCGACGGTATTCAACCATATTCATTGCTCCGTTCTGCTCGCACTGTCCAGGGTTGCCACGCGTTCCATTTTTTAACTGCCTTATTCATAATAAAACGCTTTTCGAAGGTATAAAGCTGTATTAGTTAAAACGTGGTTTAAGCCTATCGAACGTTCGATAAAATTCCTTATTCATATTCGTTAGATAAATCTCCCATAACTAATAAGTCTCTATAGTACGCAATGTTGCCATTTCGTATAAAAAAAACATGATTTTAACTAATTTAATGAGGAACTGTCAATGGAAACAGACATCTTTTCAATGTCAATGCTTTGACAGTTGTCAAAAGTCGATGTCAAAATAATTTCAAGCTTCAAAAATCAAAGTTTTGAAGTCCGTCATAGGTTGTCAATCTATGACGGATATCCAACAACTTTGAACGGGAAGCTATATATCACATTATTTAACGAACAGCTGATCGATGTAGGCCATGTTTTTTTGCGTTCAAGTGCTTAAAATAGGTTTATAGAAGGGTCCTAGCTACTATAAGTCACGTCAGCTTTATCGAAGAGATAATGAGCGTTATAGCTCTAATATGCGATTATGAATACCATTTTTAACAAGCACATATTAGCGATGTTTTAAATCTCCGCTAAGTCATTATGAATAAGACAGTAAGTATTTAGCTAAAGATCAAAGAAATTATTTACCTTTTATTTTATTAGAGGATTTGCCATATACCGGGTGTAATCAGACAACCACCGAATACGGAAGGGTCCCGAAGAGTTACCTATAACTGAACCATAGCTATTGGCATTTTAGCAAGAAAGTTCTGTAGTTGAAAAAAAAAAAGTCAAACATTTTTTATAGACATTTTAGCCAGCATTGTAATACAAGGTCTAGTATCTACGTAATAAGAGGTCAATGGTACATGTTTAACGTTTGTAATGCTGTCATCTGTAGCGGCGTAATACATTTCAGCTTTTTGTTTTTGTTTTTTTTTTTTAAACGCGCCACATTTTTTTTATTTTGGTAATTTTCAATGCCAATATATTCAGAATCATGGTCCAATTGCAACCCCCCCTTTAAGAATGCAACTTTTAGGATGTAGTTTTTTTACAGCCAGTATAAGGGGCGGATACTATTACATTTTTTTGTATTAGAAAAATTTACGAGCAATAAGTTAATCTGATGGTAGGTCCATTATAAATACAGTGCCGCTAAGAATTGTATCGCCATTGCCCGTCCTGACCTGCATTTATTTATTCCGACGATTCACTATTTTTTCGTATTGAGAGATGAGCCGAAGCAGTAATTATTTATCGTTTAGCGCCATCTGTTCCCCCAGAGGTGCAAAAAAGTTAAAACTTCTCTCCAATTTCTTCCACTCTTATCTATCTCTAGCCTTCTTCGGTTTGTAGATTTGTGGAACAAGAATCCATGATGGATTTACTCCACTTGTTATTAAGATGAATAATGTTACTTATATTTCGTCAGTTAAACTAAAACGTGGCAGTGGCAGCCCTGAAATCGCGTGGGCCATGGTGGTGTCTCTCTCGCTCGTAAGGTCTCCTAAATCAGATGGGCGAGTCGTTGACCTCACACCATGTCTCAATGCTCGCATATTGAATACGACACGGCTGTACTGATGAAAATTGAGCTCAACCTATGCCGGGTCTCTCCTTCGACGACGTGTGAAAAGGACACTGCCCATCTCCAATACATCATTGGGCCCATTCATTTTGATGAACCGTTACAATGTCCAAATTAGTGTCATTAGTTAGTTAAAATATCAGTTTAACGACTGTTTTTATTTTAGTTTTATAGACAGTTGCATAATCAAGATCATATCATCATCATATTACATTTAAACTGACACATTGACACACACTCACACTCACACTCACAAATACGCTCATAATTTATACAGAGGTTGATACATTTAGAAAAAGTTTAGATTTTTTTATCTGCATTGTAGTCGTTATTACGCTGTGGTTTGAAAGAGGATGTTGTGACAAGGACTGAAAAAGGAATGCTGAAATGGTTTGGACACGTGGAGCGAATGAGTGAAGAAAGAATGACGCATCAAATATATAAGGCAAGTGTGTGTGGGCAAGTCGGTCGCGGGAGACCTCGTAGAACATTCGTCGACCAAATTGGGGACGTTTTGAGAAAAGGAGAGGTCCGAAGCACCCGCAACCGGCGAGCATGTATGAAATGAGTAATGAATGTAGAGGAAGCGCGTGAGGTTTGTAAGGATAGAAGCAAATGGCATTCTATTGTCTCTGCCTACCTCGACGGGAACAATGCGTGAGTGTATGTATGTATGCATGTATGTAATCGTTATTAGTTTGCCCTCTTTACTATGTATCCCACCTTACACCTCAGGGAGATGGGGATGGCTGCATGAAAATATTATTTCAAGCAGCATAAGCTGAGCCTACTCCCTTTTGTCTTAATGTATGTTTATAATAAGCTGATATTGTATACTTAAATTAAGTTCAAGGCGATAGATTTTATTATTATTATATGGACACAACGAAAGTTAGTTTATTTTAATGAATGTGTGTTATTTTATCTAATAATCTAAATTAATTAAACAGGGCATCATGGGTAATTAAATCCATAAATACGTTTTAATTTTTTAAATAAACCCACAACCGTGCATGATTTGCGAGTCACTCGTTGTGAATGCATAGAGCAACGAATATAATATTTACTCTGTCGTCAAGTAAACACTACGTCACTATTCGGAACCTATCTTCGAACTTGTGAAGTAAATACTTATTAAAAATAATAATTATCATTTATATTTTATAAAGGAAAAGATATTAATGTTAATTATCATAATGAGAATATTAAAGAAGCACAACTTGTCAATTTTCTTGGTATTTCTTTAGACAGCAACTTGTCCTTCAAGTCACATGTTGACAAAATTAGCAAAAAAATTAACCAACATGTATTTGTCCTCAAACGCGTATCAAAAACAATAGGTGAAAAAACAGCGCTAATGGCATATCATGCATTCGTGGTTTCAGCTTTAAGATATGGATTGGTCATATGGGGCAACTCGGTGAGCATAGGGCATTTATTTATTGGACAGAAGAAGTGTATCAGGGCGGTTTGTGGAGCCGGCCCCCTAGATTCTTGTCGACCGCTATTTAAAAAATTGAAAATTCTATCGCTGCCATGCCTATACATTTATGAAATAAGCCTATTTGTTCAAAAACATATGTGTGATTTCTATACAAAAAAAAGCCAGAAGGTTTTAAATACAAGGTATCCAAATAAACTCATAATGCCCTTCTGTAGAACTGCATCTTTTAGTAGAAATTGTTTCAGCATGTCTGTGAAAATATATAATAAATTGCCCAATGAATTGAAAGATTTACCGTTCAAAGTTTTTAAAAGAAGACTGCATCAGTGGTTAACAAATAAGTGCTTCTATAGTTTAAATGAATTTTTCAATACAAAATGAATTAGTCTATTTGATAATAATATATGTAAATTAATATACTTTTATGACATTGAATTTGTTAATATTATACATAGGTACTAAATGAATTATTAAGTTATTTACGTCTCATATTATAATATTATATAAGTATTAAAATTTCATTTTATAAATATTATTGATATCATTGTGAAATCCGATATGTTTCAATATAACAGTACGATTAGTGTTTAGACAATTTTGTAACATATTTTGCATGTCAATTGACGAAACATATTGGATTATCCATTATATTGTTAACACCTTAAGTACAATGTTTCCTGCAAATAAATTTCATTTCATTTCATTTCATTATATCAACTAGCTGACCCCGCAAACGTGTTGTATTGCGGTATAAAAAGTAATAAAAAAATTCAATAATTAAAATTCTTAGACCTACCAAATATATCGTACATAAAATTTATCGTACTACAATAATCATTATATTCGATTGCCATCTTGCAACTCTATTGCGTACGTGTGTTGTGGATGGATTAGAATAATATTAAAATTTGCGTAAGTGTTGATCGTAGATGGTTGAAAATTTGACGTTGTATGTATTTTTAATGCTGATTCATAATTGAATAAATTAAAAAAAAAATTCAAAAAAATTTAAAAAGAATTGGGGTGGGCTACCCCCATTAACATTTAAGGGGGTGAAAAATAGATGTTCGATTCTCACACCTACCAGATATGCACAAAATATTTCATGAGAATCGGTCAAGCTGTTTCGGAGGAAATTAACTACAAACACCGCGACACGAGAATTTTATATATTAGATTTTCCTGTATTGGCTGTATGGGGTTGTACCTACCTTCGCCATTATGTGAAGGAAAAATGAATTATCTCACCGGAGGTAAGTATTTATACATTTCCCATTTCCATTTAAACTTCAACCCGAAAACTTGTGATAGGTATTTGTTTGTTACATTTTTGTTTAAGTTAAACTTACCGAGTAGTAGAAAAAAATATTGTATGCGAAACGTTGTATAACTAGGTCAAAAAATGCAAGCCACTCGTGATTTTTTAACCCTCATTGTACAGCTGTTGCATAAAACACTATAACTGCCGTTCCCAATATTCAGTCTATCTCTTACTTGAGATAAAATAATTATCCGTACACGTTGTCTGTCAATGGGAGGACGTATAGCTTACCAGCGATAGAAGTTCGTGTGAAAATTGCAATTCACGCCTCCCAATATATGTAGATAGTATATTGGGAACGGTCGTAAGAAATGTGTTCGGCTAATCCCGCTCCATTCGCATACTACTTAATCTGATAAAGGAAAGATTTTTTCGCCGCGTCTAGCCGTGGAGGCATTTCTCGTTATTTCGCTTCATTGTTTCAAGTACCTAATGTCTTTTTAACACGGGCTCGACATATCACTCGAAATCACCGCTAAACTCGTTACAAATCAATTTCACAGCCCACACCGATCTTACACGACAGTTGAGCGGCTTGTCACGCAATGATGCGTCCGTTTGACGCCTCGTTTGTTTGTGCGCGCCGTGTGAACATGCCTTAAGACCCGTTTTTTTTTTATGATAATAAGTGACGAGACGAGCAGGACGTTCAGCTGATGGTAATTGATACGCCATGCCCATTACAATGCAGGATTCTCAAAAAACCCAAAAATTCTGAGCTGCACTACAATTGCGCTCGTCACCTTGAGACATAAGATGTTAAGCCTCATTTGCCCAGTAATTTCACTAGCTACGGCGCCCTTCAGAACGAAACACAGTAATGCTTACACATTACTGCTTCACGGCAGAAATAGGCGCCGTTGTGGTACCCATAATCTAGCCGGCTTCCTGTGCAATGGAGCCTCCCACTGGTAAATTATTATTAAACCGAATTGACTTTGAATACCGAATATTCACTCTAGTTACAACCGTTTTTCTCTGTATAAATATAACTATTAGTTGTAAAATAAACTATTACAATCTATAACATAATACGTGGGATGGTTGTTGTAATTTTTATTTTTTTTCAAATCACTTGTTTGTAACTAAAAAGTAATAAATTGATCTCAGAATGTTTAGTTTAAACCTAAACCTTCACAATAATATTACTCCAAATAACATAATTTTTCTTTCCAAAAATGCAAAATAGAAAATGACATCGGGTGGTTGATTTATTTTTTTAGTCATAAATTATTATTCATTAATAACTATTTTAATTTTTACGGCTGGATCACTTGGCGTTGCGTAGAGACGTCGCTTCATTGTGTGTCTTCTGCCGCATTTATCACGGGGAGTGTTCCGAAGAGCTGTTTAACCTGATTCCTGCCGCCGAATTCCACCTTCGCACGACACGCCACAAATTAGGATATCATCCCCACCATCTGGATGTGTGGCGGTCCTCCACAGTGCGGTTTACAAGGAGCTTTCTTCCACGTACTACAAAGCTGTGGAATGAACTTCCTTGTGCGGTGTTTCCGGGACGATACGACATGCTCACCTTCAAAAAAAGCGCGTACACCTTCCTTAAAGGCCGGCAACGCTCCTGTGATTCCTCTGGTGTTGCAAGAGATTGTGGGCGGCGGTGATCACTTAACAACAAGTGACCCGTACGCTCGTTTGTCACCCTATTCCATAAAAAAAAAACTATTTTAAACTTTATTAGACTCGTAGGTCCTGGTCTCCCGCCCCCACCATATGAACAATGCCAGTAGGCATATATAAGCCTCAAAATTCAAACTTTTTACCGCATTAAATCGTATATAAAAATGAATTGTTTAAAAAGCATAATATCGTCAGATATAAAGGGTACTGACTGACGGCCGGTCCCAATATTCAGTCTATCTCCGGTTGGGACTTCAGATAAAAATCGTAACTATAGTTGACTTTTCTGTCTCAATAAACTTATCGACGGCAACTCACCTTATCCGTACACGCTGTCTGTCAATGGGAGGACGTATAGCTTACCAGCGATAGAAGTTTGTATGGAAATTGCAATTCACGCGTCCCAAATATAAGGCGATAAGAATGACTTATCGGGTATATTGGGACAGCTTCAGATTATTGACAGCTAATTAAAGAGAATAGAAGGTAGTAATATATCTTGAGCGAGCAGCCCCGCGAGTAAGCCCCGGACGAGCCACGATCAGGTTGAGCCAGAATCAAGCTTCCAGCTTAATGTGAAGTCGAACAGCCTTTACTTTTATATTATATTATAGCCAGTTTTGCATGAGATTCATTCATTTCGTACGTTCTAAAAGGATTTGTTCCTGTTTCGCCCCGAGTTTACGTCCCACATTCCTGTTTCGTCTCACGTTTATTACTATTCGCTGTCCGTACAAAACTGTTTTACAACACGTAAAACAAATAAATTACTACCCGAGGCGAATAAAGAACAAAAAGTGAGACTAAACAGGAATAAAATAATTCTTATTTTCGAGACGAAATAGCAATAAAATCTAGGTCGAAAAAGACATTTTTGTGTGGGAAAACTTTGCGGGGCGAGACAGGCAACATAATAAATTTTAATGTCGACGTCATTATCGAGTTATGACGAAATATATCGCTCTCTAAATAATCATATAATATGTATACCAGTTTAATTATGTACAAAATATATGTAAATATCGGTTATCTTATAAGAATCTATATATATATATATAAGAGATTTCCACGTATACTCATCACGATATCTCTGGAACCATTAGAGCTAAAGACTTGAAATTTGCTAGGAATATTCTTGTCACCGAGTAGAGGTCAGCTAAGATTTTTCAAAATTCCATCCGCAAGAGTTTTTTTTATTATGAACAGAACCACGTCTGTCGGGTCAGCTAGTATTTAAATAAAATCATTGCATATTTCAAACATAACAAACTATATTAAAGTGGTTCACAAGACGCAGCGCCCGGAAGTGTTTCATTTCGTATTCTTTATTGCCTCAAATTACCGTCGTGTATTCGGCGCTAATGCAATCCGAGACGATTAAACGATAAATATAGACGGAATCGAGGTCGCTATGATTTATATTATGTATGGTATGAAGACAAGTGATGAGAAAATGAGGTCACCTGATGGTTGGTGGTCACCCGCAAAAAGCCCTTGTCATGACGCCGATAAACGAGAAGCGTTCTCTCGCATAGAAAATTTTATTGAATTTATACTTCTTTAGGCGCGTGATGAAAAAATGATGAGAGTGAAATTTTAAGATGCACGCGCATCACTGTAACACAAAAGTCACAGGTTAAAATTGTTTGCTAAAATTTTCTGACGTTTGCGTCATTCGTTTTTTTTTTTTGGTTTCGTCCATTATTAGGACAGGCACAGGGTTCAAGCCCATACAGCCGAATTCATTATTTAATAATTAATTGTCAAAGCCATTTTTGCAAGATTTTTACAATTTTTTTTCTAAAATTGTAATATATAACGAGGAATAAATCATTTTAATGATTTTTGCTTCGTTAGGCGAAAGAAGTATAACTTCTGCATAAATAAATAAATGAGTACACACACATACTTTTTTTATTCAGAAACCATTTACGCGTCACTTAGCGTTCAGTTCTCATGGTTTCTCGCATCGACAACCCTATGAGGAACGACTGGCTGAGTTAACATGGTCAAACTGAAGGACAGGAGATTTTTTTATATATATAAGAGGGGGCAAACGGGCAAGAGGCTGACGGGATGGGGAGAGGTGAGGCAACCGCCCATGGACATCCGCAACAACAGGTGTGTCAAGAAATGCGTTGCCGGCCTTTAAGGTGGGAGTATGCTTTTTTCTTGACGGTCCCTAAGTCGTATCTGTTCGGGAAAACCACAGCCGGTAATTAATAATAATATTGACACACTTTTTACACAAATTATCTTGCCCCAAGTTAAGCATATATAGCCTTTGTTATGGGTTACAAGACAATGATATATTATTTAATACAATATACTTACTTAAACATACATAAATTCATATAAACATACATAAATACATTTAAACATCCATGACTCGGAAACAAACATCGATATTCATCATATAAATGCTTGCACCTACCTGTATTCGAACCCGGGACCTCTAGCTTAGTAGGTAGGATCATACATATATACTTTGACATTCATAAAAGTTATTTCTTTGACTGAAATTAAATCTTAAGATTAAGGTTTGGTCTCCGCTGCGCTCCAATTAGATACCGCACCACCTGAGAACAATAGCTTTTTTTACGGCAACTATTAAATTCTTGTGTGTGATGCCATATCAAGATGCCAATCTTGATCACTCAATGGCATCTTTCAAACTTTGTAACACACGCTTCGTGTTATTTTACATTGAAATTAACAAAATACAAAATACTTACTAATCATGTGATCCCGGTGTCTTTCTTATTTCTTGTAGTATTATTTTACAAAGTTTTACTATGCAATCCGGAATTTTAATTTCAATTATTAGCAAATTTTAACAGAACATTTGTGCTCTGTTCAATAAAAATATACAATATTGTACAGTATTGTACGTAGTTTCTAGTATATTAGAAATGACATCAAAAAGAATATATAAAGGAATCAATTTTGAGAAAATAAATGCATTTTAATGTTAATAGTGAGCTTATAGTAGTTAACAGTGGCGATCACAATAGATCACATTGGTCACAGTGAAACAGGGCCGCACTGAACTGTACTGAAGCCGCTGACACGAGGTAAGTAGGCCCTTGTGACGCCGTAGGTGTACCTTCCCGCAATGAAACAGGACACTAATACCACGCGAGTATTGGGGCGGATTTGCGGTCAGTTCCGTACCTCCAGGGAAACAGCTAAGTTTACGATGTCTTAACTAACAAGTTAAGAAATCTTTATAATGGGATTAAATTATGATTTGCCTCAAGCGTTTACTTTTTTTTATTATTACAATGCAGTACCGCTCAGGATTCTTGAAAAGCCCAAAAACACTTAGTGGCACTACTATTGCGCTCGTCAACTCGAGACTAAAGATGTTAAATCTCATTTGCCCAGAAATAAATATTAATGTGTAAAGTTTACACATTACTGCTTCACGGCAGAAATAGGCGCATATGTAATAATTTGTTATTTTTTTTAAATGATATCCCTCACTTCTGGGATTATATATACAAATATAATTTGTACAAAAGTTTATAGATATAGCCCGCGCCTCTCGGATTCCGACCGAGCGCTCTTTCCAACTGAGCCAACCGTCCGAGTGACACATGGTTCGTAAATCTTTTTTTAGAAGAAATTTTTTAACGAAGAATTTTTCTAAAATAAACGTAGCCTAGGTTACTCCTTATTACATCAGCTACCTGCCAATAAAAGTTCCGACAAAATCGGTCCTGCCATTTCAGAGATTAGCCGGAACAAACAGACAGACAAAAATGGTAAAAAAAAAATATTTTGGTGTATGTATATATATTTATATACATGTTGTAAAAAAAACGTTTATTTCAATATTACAGACACTCCAACTTTATTTATATGTATATTAGATGTGATTGAGATGTTGCTACTACGGGTTAGTGTGTACGCGGACGAAGTCGCGGGGTATCAGCTAGTCGTATATAAGGCTATTAGTGAATAAGATAAATTTAAAGTGAGGGGCCATAGATGAATGATTCATGGCCCTCGATATAAACTCGTTTTATTGAAGAGTTGCATACTATATACCGTGACTACGAGGAAAATAAAGATTTAAGGGAAAATAGACATTAGACGGCCGGTCCCAATATACTATCTACGGATAGAGATAAATTACTACCTTCTACTGTCAGTAATTAGCTGTCAATAAGTCATTCTTATCGCCTTAGATGCGTAAATTGCAATTTCAAAACAAACTTCTATCGCTGGTAAGCTATACGTCCTCCCATTGACAGACAGCGTGTACGGATAAGGTGAGTTAACGTCGATAAGTTTATTGGGACAGAAAAGTCAACGATAGTTACGATTTTCATCATCTCAAGTAGGCCACAACCGGAGATAGACTGAATATTGGGAACAGCCGTTAAAGAAGAAAAAGGAATATCAAGTTAATTCAAATGCACATCAAAAATCGAACAATTACTAAAACTAAGAGTAATTTTATTACTATCGAATCTCGACGAGTTATTTACACAAGGAGTTTCTATATTGAGTATCCTTTGCACAAGGAGTTTGCATCGAGTATTTTTTGCGCAAGGAGGTTGTATAGCATTGAGATGGAGGTCGAATATATTGGCGCGTTCTAAATCAAACACACAAATACCTACCTAGTGATTAAAAGTGCTTTTATTTACTTGATAAAGTAAATTTTATTAGATAAGGAATGATATATTCGTTAGCTATGTTCGTTAGCTCATTAATTGTATTATTTTCATATATGGGGTTTAAATAGATGCAACCGATTCTCAGGCCTACCAAATATATCGTACTACAATTATTGCATTCGATTGTCATCTTGCAACCCTTTAGCGGATTTGTGGTTGGAACAGAATAATATAAAAATCGCGATACAAAAATAGTTGTAGATCGTAGAAGCGCGAAAATTTGAAGTTGTAAGTATTTTTCAATGCTGAATCATAATAAAATAAAAAAACTCTGAAAAAAAAAATATTTAAGGGTGGGTCACCCTTATCATTTAGGGTTATAAAAATATAGATGTTGGCCGATTCACACAACTACCCGATATGCACACAAAATTTAATATAAATCGGTTCAGCCGTTTCGGAGGAGTTTGATAACGAACACCGGGACACGAGAATTTTATATATTAGATGTGGACATATTATTCGTAGTCTGATAGCGGAACGGCAAAAGTGTGCTTAAGGATAATGTAAGCACACTTTTCTCCTTGGTCGTGTGCCAACTGTCACTGTCCGATACAAACCTGAACTGAATAAGTGTTTTACATTGCTGCTTATTAACCAAGAATATTTTAAACAACCGAAGTAAATGCGGCAATGTATAGATATAGCAGTGGAAGCATATTATGGTATAATTTGTGGCATTGTCTCTATATTTCGGCTTTATTTTTATACGACGTGATATGTATTGAACTTCATTGAGATAATATGTTGTATTGTAAAGTAAAAACATCTAATTGTTCTCAACGAAGTCAAGCTTGGATTATCTACTAATCGGCTAGTATTATCGGATTAAGACCAACACCGATTCTGTGATCATTCCTACTCAAATGCATTTCAATCAATTGGTGTTAACTATACAACAATAGATTATGGGTACCACAACGGCGCCTATTTCTGCCGTGAAGCAGTAATGTATAAGAATTATTATGTTACGGTCTGAAAAGCGGTGTAGCTAGTAAGTTACTGGGCAAACGAAACATAACGTCATCTCACGATGACGAGCGCAATTGTAGTGCCGCTCAGAATTTTTGGGGTATTCAAGAATCCTGAGCGGCACACCATTGTAATGGGCAGGGCGTGTCAATTACCATCAGCTGAAAGTCCTGCACGTCTTTGTATTGGCATAAAAAAACTTTGGGCCTCGCCAAGCCACTTTGTAAAATCAACAGTGGTTGCGAGTTTCCCTAACCGATAATATTTTTTAAATAATTATTATTTGAGAATGGTACCTAGAAACTTATCCTTTTTATGATATTGTAGCTTTATGATGAGTGTATTAAAATTAAGATTAACAATCACATAATTGTATGCCGATTTATTCGCGAAAATTCCTGTACAACTGCTATTTTTTTAAGAAAAATGTTACCACGATTCATCCAATTCAGCCGGAAGACTTGCACGCCATGACGATCGGTCCTGCGCTGCCCTCATCCAACCTATTGAGGCGATCTTTACTTGACAGATAGTCGGTCCATCTTGTCGACCTCCTACCAACACTTCGTCTTCCGGTACGTGGTCGCCATTCGAGGATTCCACGGTTCATACAAAGAAATAAATTTCATAAAAAAATAGTGTATCTACAACCAAGCCTTGCCTCTCCACCAATCACAGCGTACCCTCAAAGGCCACGCGACCCTCCGACCTCGAGAGCTCGCACCCAGACGTGTCTATTCATTAAACACAATTATTACTCATAGAGCAATACATTCCGTGATACCGTCATACAATAGCGGTGACGTCATTTTAAATAAAATATCCAAACTACGGATTTTAAGGAATGTACAAAACTTGAACAAAAAAAACTAATAGGACATCTGGATTCGAACCGGGGCCTTCTGCTTTCCGAATCACCCAATGTCCCATCAGAGCTATTATAGTCTTGTATATAGTGGCGAAATTTACCATTGTATTCTAATGTTGTTGTAGCTTTTTCTCATTAAAACACGGATAAAACTACATTTTACATCCCCTGTATACTAAATTTTATATAAATCGTTGCAGCCGTTTCCGAGATTCAGATTATATATTTACAAGAATTGCTCGTTTAAAGATATAAGATTTTACTATACATTTTTTTTATTTTTGACAGCTCAGAGTTTTTTAAATCAAAAAGACCAACAAAATATTATATTATATTATGGAGATGTTTGTTAAATCATTGATATCTATTATTGTCGCTCAACTTTTTGTAGTGTTAAATTAAATTCTATTATATGTATACATAGGTGTACGTTCTTACTAACTACGCCGGTACACGCGTACAAAAACAGTTCGTGAACGCTTTTTCTTCCCGTCGCATTTGACAAAAATACATATTATTTAAGGTTAGCTAAGACGTGGTGGTCTACTGCTTGATAACCATTACTGTTCATCATATACAAAACAAATAACTCAAATAGATTATAGTCTTATTACGATGACGTCACTATCGTATCCCATCCATTAGCTTTCTAAATCTCTCCAAACACCATAAGCACCTATCAAAACATATCATCACGTGCGAAGGAATTCCGATTCTATTTTTAATTAAAAAAGGGATAAACATTTAGTATGAGCGCGCGAACACGACCGAAATAGACGGCGTGCGGGCAAGGAATGCGCTTCCGCCCGTTCCAAATTTGAAAGTTTTCACTGACTTTTTATTTCTACCCGAAAATATGTATTCTTCTTTATATTTTAAATTTGAGGGATCAAGTTGGCTGACGATAAGCGAAAGCCTCCACCTATAATGAACTCCTCTCATGAACATGAAGACTTTTTTATACGCTTTATATTAGCTTCACCTGTATGTTTGTATGTTTGTAACCGACTTCTTTGGGCGCGATTTTGACCCACTTTAAACGGCTAGATTTCGTTCAAACTTTGGTCGAGGACCGATGACATTACACTAATTCGATAAAATTATTAAATTTTTCAATTTGCAAAACATGATTTTTGTTAATTTATATATTTTCATCTATAGTCGATACGACAGGAATTGATGTTAAAGTACTTAATAGTTTTAAAAATACGCTTTTATATTTAAATTTTAAAATTTAACTAAAAAATGAAAAATAAATAAAAGTTGAAAAAAACTAAAAAGCATGCTTTATAAAAAAAATATTTTACTGTAAAAAAAAGCGTGGGGTGTAGAAGAATTATTATTTTAATAATATCTTAAAAAGCACCCCACGCTTTTTTTTACAATAAAATATATTTTTTTACACTATTTTCAATTTAAATTTATTTTCTTTTTTTTTAGTTGAATTTTATATAAAGCGTGACTTTTAGTTTTTTTTAACTATTATTTATTTATTGTAGGTATAGAGCGGGCAAATGTAGTGCGAGGCTTTAAGTTTCTCGCCAAACGCGCTGTGGTAGATTGAATACCAGACATGAATATGATGCGGATGGAATATCGCAAATTTGTGACTGTTCTTTGAGTTCGATGCCAGCTCTAGTTTGATCAGATAGATCCCCAGACTTGTCCTTTTTTTGGTCAAGATCGCCGGAATACGTTGGTCAAGGGCAGCGCAGGACCGATCGATGTGGAGATCTTTATGGGAGGCCGATTTCCAGCAGTCCATCATTCATGATGATAATGATGAGATCTCACGTGTTTGAAATTTAGTTTTCTTTATGGCAAAATGTCATGGTTCTTTTTGCCCTTATTTTTGCACCAGGCTTAAAACACAAATCGCCAAAATTTAAAACGCCAGACATGCACGTCGTGTGCGTGAAATATCGCAATTTGACTTGATGTTTGGTGATGAAACTTGCCTGCATCAACCCTAACAAAGTTTCTGTCGAACACTCATGTTGTATGTGCTAAGATAACACACAGAGACCCTACATTTCTAAGCATCGTGAAAAGGGTATAAGACAAATAAGAATTGCTCGTTTAGTTATTGAGACCCCTGCTATTAGATCCATTTTTCGCTATGGAGAAACTTATATTCTTAGATCATTTATGCGTCTTGATAGACTGTAACAGCTGTGATAACGTCGAAAAAATTGATTTCCTCTATTTTGAGCAATGGTGCGTTCTAACACAAAGTGACATACAAATCGCGGGTGTAAGATGTAGCTTGTCACGCATACTAAAGTAACAAACCTGGCCTATTTTCATCGGTTGTCTAGCAGCAATAGACTCTATCTAGATTCTAGACGTATAAATTATCCCAGCTAATATTATTAAATTCTCACTGAGTTTAAAATAATATACCAGATATTATATTTTCAAAAGTCTTTCAATCCGGTCTCGAGAGCAATTATAAATCTACCCCCGCATAAAATATCGCAATACGCAAAGCCTTCAAATGCTGCAGTCATTAAAATCAAAACAGTAGTACAAAAGAGCTTAGTACACACTAAAGAGCACAGATTGAATGAATGAATGCGAGCAGATCACTAAAGCAATAAATATATAGAATCCGAATAGAAAGCGACCTTCACGCAGCGTATAATGGATGAGAAATAATTTTATTTCTATTACAAAATGCAGCTATTTATATAACATTGAAATATGATAATCAAGTTTAAAGAGCCAATGCCTTAAGTAACCGATATGAAAATTACCTGCAGGTACCATTAAATATATTTAACAGTATATACAAAACTGGACACAACATCAAAAAATGTCTGTAAGGCATAACAGTAATCATATGTTCTGCAAATTCTGATGAGAAATCTATCCTTAAAATAATTTTATTTATTTAAAACGGCTTCACTCGCGTTTCCGTGTTAGTATCGACCATTCGGATGTACTTCATCAGGGTGAGTGTAGTGGATTCGCGATAACGTCCGGTCTCATACTCTTAAAACGTAAAATAATGATTTCCCAAGAATAGCACAAAATTCTTTCAATTCTAGAGTTGTTAGTTATTTAACAGACCGTGTCATCAGAGATATAAGAGCGAATGTTGATCGTAGCTCGGTCGCGCTCGTTCCAGTGTGTACGTAGCTTCGAGGACTGTTGCGTGCAGACGTATCGATCCCGTGAGATTGGCGCCGGCTGGTCGCCGCGATGCCGCCAGCGAGCCGAGGAAGGTTCGTTGGAGGATCAAACAAAAGACACAAAGAAGAAGGACATGTATGTGCACTATAATTGTCTGCAGAATTTGAGCTTTATTTATAGAAAAAGTGAAGTCTAATATGAAATACAAGTGTTAGTACCACGCGCCCGCTCATTGTATGAATTGTTATACGTGACGAAATGTCATTGACTGAACTATTCGTATTGCAAATATATAGATATTTCTAACGTATCTCTAGTTACGGAAACATTGCTGTCACCGTTTAATGACAAGATCTTATCTATCCATAGTTATGTCCAATATAATTATAGTCCAATGCTTTATGTCGATAGGTTATTGAAATATGTGTAAGCGTAAAAGGATAGATTTGCCTACGTCTAGTAAGTTAAACTAAGGATAGATTGGTAATTGAAAACGGCAGTATATCGTGGTCTTCCAACGCATACATTACTATCTGCAACTAATGTAGGTTTTGACAACGAAAGAATATTGATTTTAAATTACGATTAACTAGGTACATGCCTATTTATATTGTAGAAAAAACTGAGCTATTTATTTTAAGATTACCTTTTAAGATGACCTACACTTATACTAGGTACAATTATTTTAGGGTTATTGAAAACGGCCGTAAGTCAACCAAATATAGGTAGGTTGCGGATAAGTAATCACCAATATATCACATGCTTACTAAAACATTCTTATTGCATTCTATACAAATAACAATTATCTGCTTCTTAATAAGATAATTACCTACATAGCTAAGATTGATAATAGGACCGCATTGCATTTTTATTCTAAGCAATTAACAACAATCTCCACCGCACAATTTTTTATTTAGAATATTTTCAGTTATTTGTTTTCCAGAAAATAAGTGACAATACGAGCAGGACGTTCAGCTGATGGTAAATGATACGTCCTGCCCATTACAATGCAGTAATTCTGAGCGGCACTACAACAGTTCTCGTCAGAGACATAAAATGTCAAATCTCATCTGCCCAGTAATTTCACTAGCTACGACGCCCTTCAGACCGAAACACAGTAATGCTTACACATAGTAAGGATACCGTAGAGCAGTAGCTCTACGGCAGAAATGGGTGTCGTGGGGGTACCCATAATCTAGCCGGCATCCTGTGCAAAGAAGCCTCCCACTGGTAAAAGTACCAATATCAGAATCATGGTCCAATTGCAACCCCCCTCCCCCTATTTTAAGATGTAGTTGGTTTACACCCTGTACGTCGCTCACCTATGTCGGCGTCACTTTCTGCCTTACAGTTTCTACTCTGTGCTTAAGTTCACCACCCACTCCAGGTAATACTGATCCATAAGTTATCACCTCTCGATACCGCTACAATTCACAATTACTCATCATCATTCGGCACAATCCATCAATTAACATACGAATTGTAATTTTTTGCCTAGCGTTCATTGTATCAATTTCATTGACTTGTCGACAATGGCGCGCCATTGTTGGAACTCGAATAGGTTTTTATGTATAGCAACGTTGCTTTGGAAACTTTTATTGTTTACAATTGACGGACTCGCGTGGGGATCAATTATTAACTATGTGTGTTTGTTCAAGTCAAATCTCACAAAGTAGTTATCCTCAAACGATCGAGCGATTTCGGTCTGTTTGCGCAGGTCTGGTCTCCCGCCACCTCTCCCTATCAACCTCAAGGTGAAAACCGTGAGCTAACTTTATAAACTCAATATTGACACTAGATTCATGATTTTCAAACGATTAAGCGTTTTTTTATGAAAATAAGGGACGAGACGAGCAGGACGTTCAGCTGATAGTAGTTGATACGCCCTACCCAAAGCAGTGCCGCTCAGTATTCTTGAAAATCCCAAAAAATCTGACCGGCACTACATTTGCGCTCGTCACCTTGAGACATAAGATGTTAAGTCTCATTTGCCCAGTAATTTCACTAGCTATGGCACCTTTAAGACCGAAACACAGTAATGTTTACACATTACTGTTTCACGGCAGATATAGGCGCCGTTGCGGGACCCATAATCTAGCCGGCTTCCTGTAACAAGGAGCCTCCCACTGGTTTTGTAATAATTAAGGTAAGACGATATAGCTCTTTGCGTTACAGTCCACTTTTACGACAGTGGTACCCTTATATGTGAATTTATAGAAGTTTCTTGAAATAGATTGACTGTAATATAAGGTAAAAAGGGAGTACATTCCTCGGTAAGATTGGGGATGAACTTAAAAGGGTGGAGTCATGAATACCACGAAAAGGGACGTTACAATGGGGTTGAATTGGAAGAAGCCGAAGAAGTATATATACCCAGCCCGTTGATAATTATAGTTAAAATATACTTACCAATATGGTCGACTGAGTTGATTTTTTTCTTTTGGGGATTGGGTTCTCCTTGCATCTTCTACCGCATATATCACGGGAAGTGCTCAGAGTTTTTCGGGTTGATACCAGCTGCAGCAGCGGAATTCCACCAACTGACATTACATCAAATTGCCGAATTCCACTCGCATTACGTAATCCTAACCTCGCAAAGCCACTTTATGGAATCAATTATGGCTGTATTTTTCCAGAATTGATACGACTTAAAGACTTTCAATGTTAGAGCATACTGGCAACTTAAAGGCTGGCAACGCATCTCTTGACGGTGTTGTGAATGTCCAAGGGCTGATGCCTCACCACATCCCATAACGTGGCACATTGCACGTTTGCCCTGACGAAATAATATGCTATATGGACATGAAAAGTAGTAGCTGTAAGAGATAAGAGAATTTTAATACGAATATTTCGCAATTTGATGTTATTATGAGAATATAATATGAGAATAACATTGCGATACTCAACAGAAAGATCTACACGTTTCGGTATACGTACCTCAATATAAAATCCTACACTACCCTCATATTGACATTCATTCGTCAACAGTCGCTCCGTAGCAACTGGGTGGGGGTGGCGAACATTTCAGGGCGCCGACCCCGCATCGATCGGGGGCGCGCGGGCGATTACCTTTCATGGAAACGTTACGTCACCGGCCTCTAATTGGGTTTGCGTATTGGGGTGAGCAACGGGTGCAGGGAACAAGTGGATTCGATACGACAATCTCTTTGTTCGTTGCTATAGGGTCGCGACGTTCTCAACTCTCTCATCTAACTGTTGAGGTAGGATTTCAGCGCCCTTGCGGCATCAGACAAATCTCAAGAACCCTGCCGTCATTAAAAACGATTCAGTGATTTTAAATTGCATTAACATCTCTTCAGACTACGCTCTAGGCTTATTAGTAAAGAATTTGATGGCTAAGCTACGTCTTATAGAGTCTACGCTTCAACTGAAGAGATCTAGATTATTATCACTACTTGACAGATTGTTGAAGCTATTGCTTGCTAGGGCGCTATGGCTACGTGAAACGACGACCGATATAACCGAATGGTTAGTGACCCTAACTACTAAGCTAAAGGTCCCAGGTTCGAATCGCGGTAGCTGCAATCATTTATATAATGAAAATGGATGTTTAAAGTATTTATGTATGTTTAAGTTAGTATATTGTTTTAAATATATCGTTGTCTTGCACCCATAGGCCATGCCTAGTTTGGGGCAAGATAATTTGTGTCAATATTATTATTATTTTAAAGTATAGCATATGAGGGCTTAATGCTATACTACATGACGTTCACATTTTTAGTATCTGGCAAGCTCAGTTGACCGCGATCTTTGAAGAACGATCGACACAATGGATTTAATACTAGATAGTCTTGAGAGCTCTCCGAGGGATGATTACAATGCGGAATTTGACACTATTGTCATAAATGCTACGAAAAAAAATGCCAGAGCATGGATATCAAATCATATAAAGTTCAGAGGAGAACGTGGTGATTTGAAACATTTAGAAGATGGAAGAAGGAGGAATAGCACACGATATAGCACAGCATGAACTTAGCACACGTTCCATTTTATTGCGTATAGTAAGCCAATAATATATCTTAAAGTGAATTGTGAACGTGTCTATAATGAAAATGAAAAAAAAAAATGAAAAATATTTATTTCAGTAACAAAAATGGTACAAACATAATAGTGGATGTGACCTTCTATTAAGTGAGGAACACCTGTGCCAGAAGGCCACGCTCTTCCATATCAATTAAAATTAACAGTACCAAAAACTAGGGATCATAAATTAAGTCTAAAAATATAATGTAACAAAAGAAAAATATTATACAAACAGGATGTCTGTGTGTGTGTGTGTGTGTGTGTGTGTGTGTGTGTGTGTGTGTATGTGTATGTGAGTATGTGTGCGTGTGTGTGGTGTGTGTTATTGTTACTTTTCGTAAAACACTACTTATTGTACTATCAAGAAGGTATACCTAAAATTTACTCCGTGTAGTTAAATAGCTCTTCCATTTCCACATAATTCATGGATTTCAACCAAGTGGTTAAACTTCGTCTACATTCAATTTTGTTAAGGCGACACTAACTGCCAGCGACCTTGAGCGATATGAGTTCACGGCTGCCGGTCCGCCATCTATGTAACAGAGCCAATATTTTCAAAATTCTTGCGTGGAAAACAGTTTATATGCTTACAATCCTCGTTATTCACTACTAATCTGAATAAATGAACCTACACAAAAAAATACAAGCTATAAGAATAACTTTTCTCAGAGAAGTAGGTACCAAAAAATGCGTCACGCCATGCCAAAAAACTTGTTTAACTTCAAAGAAAAGTGGTAGTTCAAAAAGGCTCGGCAGTGTTAACTATAACCAACAGCAAGCATTAGCAACCTACAAATAAGACTTAAGGATATGTGTAACAGGATTAAGTAGTGTTCATAGCTCGAAATGCTATACTTTCACCACAAAACTTGTCTAAAAACACCATGTTTGCGTGTTTTTTGCTTACTCTTCGCCTTAAGCGATATAGATCTTAAGTTTTTCATTAATAAGGTTATAAACATGTTCTGATTGTTTCATAAGCTGTCGCTTTGCAAAAGTGGTCTTTACGCTAGTTGGCTTAATAATAACATGTTTTCTCCTTTTCAAAAAGTAAGAAGGAATAATGTAAAATATATAAATATAAAAAGGTAATAATGTATGATGCGCGATATTGTTATGCTATGTACTATATATGCTATTATTTTATACCGAAGTCTGAAAAGAGCTATCATAGAGTTTACTAACATAGTTATAACATATCTGTTCTCTATAACTCTTTTGTCTATATATTTATTAATTTACATTTTCTTTATGTTGGTGATACATCACTTTACATATATATAGTGTTATTGAAATGATTTGTAAAACAATGAAGCTGTAAATGTTTATTTAAAATTGTTGCAATGAGTTTCTTGTCACTTCTTTTCATTAAAGCTGAACCTTTTACGAAATGGCGGTAAATTTAATAAGAAAAAAAAAAGCTTTTGACATTCATAAGTCTCATTTCCGTGACCTACATGAATAAGTGATTTTGGTTTGATTTTTGATTTGATACAAAGTAATTATAATATATTCCTGTATAAGTTGTTGCAAAATCCAAATTTTCTTCGCGCCGTTGGAATCTATCTATTAAACATTCGTACCAGTCCAAAAAGTTACCTTCTCGCGTTTCACAACTCAAGAATTCACCAGCAGAAAGAAATTCACAGAAAACTATTAGTATGCACATAAAACAGCACAGAAATTTTGTCATAGCCGCTCTTTATACAATATAGGTACCTCCATAACCGCAATCAAAAGTGACACGGTCTGGTAACTTATAAAGCACGAGGAGAAACCTTTACATTTCCATTGAAAAAAAGAGGCTTTTATTAAGTAAAGTACAGTTTATGAACTGATATATACGTAAATACTAGTGTAGGATTTTAAATAATAAATATGAATTATTTTCTTTGAATGGCATGTGTTAATCAAATAATAGGGGTTAAAGTATGAAAAAGCCGTTAGATTAGCCGATAGAACCTTCATGGTTTGAGATTTTTGTGTGAAACTTTTTTCATGTAGTTCTTCTTTTAAAAAATGTGCAATATTCGAGAATCGATTAAGATAATTTTAAGATGCGCGCGCATCACTGTAAAACAAGAGTAACAGGGTGAAGTTGGTACCTAAAATTTTCTTACGTTTGCGACATTCTCTTTTTTGGTTTCTACGTCCATTATTAGGACAGGCAAAGGGTTCAAGCCCGTACAGTTGTATTCATTATTTAATAATTAATTGTCAAAGCCATAGTTGCCAGATTTTACAATATGGTTCTTTTTACAAACGTAGAATAGCCTGAGGAATAAAAAATTTAAAAGATTTTTGCTTTGTTAGGGCCACAGAAGTATAACTTCTTGCGTGCATACATAAGTACACACACACACTTTTATTTTATTCAGCTTAGACAAGAAAGATGGATACTTCGTAGATTCGAGTGATTTTCGAATACGAGTTCCGACGCGGAAGTAACGCGGCAGAAACAGCTCGCAATATCAATGTTGCGTTTGTAGAGGGGACTGCTAATGAACGCACCGTGCGATTTCGTTTTAAACGCTTTCGTGATGGAAACTTTGATTTGAAGAACGAACCACGTGGAAGAACGCCCACACAGGTGATTAAAAATAAATTGAAAGAGATGGTGGAAGCCGATCCGAGCCAAACTACCTTAACGTCACCTTTTTCCGTGAATTTCAATTTTTCAGTACAAATCGGCAAAATAACCAGTGGGAGGCTCCTTTGCACAGGATGCCGGCTAGATTATGGGGACCATAACC
Organism: Leptidea sinapis; assembly: GCF_905404315.1. NCBI lineage: Eukaryota > Metazoa > Arthropoda > Insecta > Lepidoptera > Pieridae > Leptidea > Leptidea sinapis. The sequence goes on along the minus strand of NC_066293.1, from coordinate 9,840,926 downwards.
AAGCCTATTTCTGCCGTGAATCAGTAATATGTAAGTATTACTGTGTTTCGATCTGAAGGGCGCCGAGACTAGTGAAATTACAACGCAAATGAGACTTAACATCTTATGTCTCAAGGTGTCTTTACCTTGAGACATAAGATGTTGTGCCGCTTTTTCGCAGTTGTAGTGCCGCTCAGATTGTTTGGCATTTTCAAGGATCCAGATCTGTATTGCATTGTAATGGGCAGAGCGTATCAATTACTATTAGCTGAGCGTCCTGTTCGTCTTGTACCCTATTGACATAAAAACGGGGTACCCGTTCGTTAGTATTCGAGTACGGTACTATTAAAAGAGAGGCTTGAATGTATATTCGTCTCTCGTAGTATTATTCCATCAGTAGCGGCGTCCCCAATCGCTCGCGTCCTGCGGATGTGGCCGGAAGCGCGCGGTAATGACACACCGCCAGGTGACTGGGGCATGCAATTACGTGTTGCGCAGTGCGTAGCGCTTCCTTTGCCCATTACTGTAAGACCCAGTGCGCAGTGCGTACTCCCAGCGCACAATAGGAAGAGATACCAACTATCTTTTAAAAATAACTCGCTGTCTGTCAGCGGCAGACAAACACTACCCGGTTACATTACGACACACGACGAGCGATATAGCCGAATGGTTAGTGATTCTGACTACTAAGTTCCCGGGTTCGAATCCCGGTATGTGCAATCATTTATATGATTAAAATGAAAAGGCATAAAAAGGCATTTATTTTCTCAAAATTGATTCCTTTAGAGTTCTTTTTGATGTCATTTCTAATATATACTACTACCGCTTCGGAAACAGATGGCGCTCTGAGAGAGAAGAACCGGCGCAAGAAACTCTCCCAGCATTATTTTTTTGCGCTCTTATTAATATGGATGTTTGTTTCCGAATCATGGATGTTTATATGTATGTTAAAGTAAGTATATAGTATTAAATATATCGTTTTCTTGTACCCACAGTATGCCTAGTTTGGGGCAAGATAATTTGTGTAAAAGTGTGTCAATCAAATAGTCGCTTTTTTACGGTGTGCAAAACAAGCATCATTAAGATATATTATTAATAAATAAACTACGATTTATTTTATCTGTATTATTTATTGATGTAAAGGTGATATGTTTTAATGCTGATAATTATTATAATTATGAAAAATCGATGAAAGAATCTGGGTTAAATAAAAAAGTGTTTGTTTTCCTAGCAGTACTGTTATAGCAACACAGAACAACAGATACTACATAAATCCAAAAACAAAGCAGTGATAGGACGAAAATATCACGACATGTAACCCCCTAACCGTACTGACGCAACAGGACGAGCGCGAGGGGGTGAAAGGGGAACGGGAGGGGACTTCACGTTGCAGCGAGGTCCAGAGATAATGTGGCCGTGTATACATAGAGCCAAGTCTTGATGAAACTATTACATAATCAATATGGCGCCCTATCCCTATATTTACGCGCGGGTTTATACTATAACTACTTATAAGAAGGATCACCAAAACCACCAAGGTTCGACTTACGAGGTGCCTTGTGTTTCCAATCTTCCTCTACGGGGCTGAAACCTGGTCCCCTAGACTTCAAGACCGCCGCAAAATTGATGCCTTAGAGTAGTGGTGTTGGCGACGACTCCTGATGATCCCTTGGACGGCTTTCCGAAGCAACAATTCTATCTTAAAAGAACTGAAGATAAAAGAAAGCCTATCGTCGACTGTGCAACTAAGAATTCTGAAGTTCTTTGGTCACATCTCCAGAAATGAAGGATCGATTGAGCGGTTGATAGTGCAGGGCCAGGTGGAGGGGAAAAGAGCCTTATCAAAACAGTGACCCAGACACCTGTTGTGGAGTGCTCCCGCAATGCTGCAAACCGTCAAAAGTGGAGGATAATCGCGAGGGGGGCAGTGCGACCCATAACTGTGGAGACCAACGGCGACTAATGTTGCGTCATCTTGGCAACCACAACCACTCTGACAAGAGTGAACGATTGAGAAGAACTTATAAGTACAGACAGACCATGCGCGCAAATAAACAAACAGATTGACGAGCACGGCGGCCCGCTACCACATAAATAACACAACAACATTCATTATGTATGCGATCCCGCTTGCGAATTCATTTACATCTCAATGCCCCTTGTGCGCGAGATAACGACGCTTCGTTTGTTTAAAGCGCGTTAGGGCACGTGCGGACGGCGCGACTTCAACGCCCCGCGTAACACTTGATTACAAAGTCAAATATATAAATTCAAAATAGGATTTAAAATCTTTTATTGAACGGCATAAACTACCATAAAAGTAAGTAAGTAGGCTTCTTTTTAAAAAAAAATATAGCGATTGATATATTTACACCGATGTAGGTAATTAATCATGAAACTATACAAACTCGAGCACATTCGATTATTCGATAAACGCCTATTGGCTGCCAAGGGACTAAACAACCACTGTCAGTACTAAAACAATACTTTTATTGAAGTAGGCGTTACTTTGCGGAAATCCATAATTATACAAATGATTTGAGTAAAAGCTATAGTGTTAATTCCGCCAATATTTCGCCAAAATCTGGCAGACTCGAGTCTCTTGCCAGATTTTGGCGAGACAAGACGTCCTGAGGATGCCTCGTGTAGAGGCGAAACACGTCTCGAATTGTTTAAACACAAATATTGGCGGAATTAACACTAAAGAAAACTCAAATCATTTGTATAAAACAATACTGGCGATGCGGCAACGGCTAGTTAACGGTGTGAGCGTGAGCTGGCAACATCGCGTGTAGAGTTCTGCGGTGAGCCGGCGAGGCGGTGCCGTCTTCGCCTGCACATTTTAGGCATGATGACTGATTTTGCACTCCTCTTCTATAATGTCGGTAGATTTTTACAACCTTCAAAATTTAATTTAAGCAGTTAAAGGAACTCAAAGGCAATTTATCGTATTTTTGATGGCCGATTGTGACGTCACGCCTGCTTACGCCTCAGATTAGTGATTACAAAACCAAACAGTCACCACGATGATTACTGATTCATCCACTGACACACATTGGTTCATTAATTTTCAAATGGGTCGAACAACCATATTGTGCACTTCAATAATATATTAAAATAGTATTTCATTCATTCGGCTACCGTTATCGTATTATATGTATATAATGTCTTGTTTCTTTTCAAACATAGCGAATGCACACGTCCGTATGCGACGGCGGCTGGGTGAAGAATGAATAATTATTAAGTAATTACTCTTTAAAAATATTAAATTCAAAAATTTTCTTACTGAATCATTATAATATATAATTGAGCTGTAATTAAGTGTAGTTTTGAGGTTTTTGTTTATCACAAACTCATAAATTATATTTAAAATACCTATTGTGTGAAACAGTCACACGACAATCCGGTTGGGCTTGATAATAATATGACTCGTACAAAAGCCGCACTGAGTATGTCTTATTACTTAAGATCACTTATGCGTCTAGACGATAGATCATAGTTTCTCAACCTTATTTTGCTCACCGCCCACTTTGAGAATATGTTTTTTTCTAGAGTATTTTCGTGTATTTTTTTGCTTTTTTATACTGTATTTTTTAATCTACCCACGCCCCATCTGCGCCATCTCAATGCCCCCTAATTTTCTCTGGGTCTTCTACTGCCCCCCCGAAAGTCTTAAACGCCCACAAGGGGGCGTTATCGCCCACGTTGAGAACCTATGGTCTAGATAGACTATGACAGCTGTGAAAACGTCGAAAAGTATAGACTTTAGAAATTAGAACTACCCTCTATTTTGAGCAATTCACGCACACTACCACAAAGTGTCATACAAACATACGCGAGTATAAGACATAGGTTTTCATGCACACTGAACTAATATTCCTGGCCTGTATTTATCGGTTGTCTATCAGCAACAGACTTACGGCCGTTCCCAATATACTATCTATAGATAGAGATAAATTACTACCTTCTACTGTCAGTAATTAGCTGTCATTAATCTGAGTATGCCTGAGAAATATCCCAATATACCCGATAAGTCATTCTTTACGCCTTATATTGGGACACGTGAATTGCAATTTCCATACAAACTTTATATCGCTGGTAAGCTATACGTCGTCCCATTGACAGACAGCGTGTACGGATAAGGTGGAGTTACCTTCGATAAGTTTATTGGGACGGAAAAGTCAACGATAGTTACGATTTTTATCTCAAGTAAGCGATAGACTGAATATTGGGAACGGCCGTTATTAGATCAATCTGTAATTGGCATGAAGGTAATATATTATTTATGTTTCCATATAAATTACAAAATTATTATTTGACATATCATTTATAGAGCGGATTCGGAGAGTGCTAGAGTTCCTTTAAAAATATGAAAAATATGTATTTTTATTGAAATTAAAAAAATATATTAATATTTGTTTTCGCATCCAACACTTGTGCAGCAAAGAACTAAACGCTTCAGGAGGGAAGAAGCAAACCGTCGTTGTTAACAGATAGATAGCACTTGTATATAAGATCTTGCCATTCAACTGGGATAGCAATCTATCCGTAACTAGAACCAGGTTAAAATAATAAAATTTATTAAAATAGGCGTTACTTTGCGGAAATCCATAATTCTGGCATTGGCGAGACAACATGACCTGAGGATGCCTCGTGTAGAGGCGAAACACGCGTCGATTTCTTTAAAGACAAATATTGGAGGAATTAACACTAAAGAAAACTCAAATCATTTGAATAGAGCCAGGTTGTTGAAAATGGCCGATAGTATAAATTAGACTTCTAGGATACAAAAGAGGTTCAAAATTATTATTCTCGGTAAACAACATTAATTATTATTTATCACTACATTGTTATGCCATAAACTAATTTGTTTGTTAAATCCATAATGAAAGAGCACGTGTTCTCGGAATAGGTCATCGCTTCGCATTTTTAGATAGCTTAATGAATTGAACCTTACGAAAAGGCGATAAGATATAATTTGCATTAATAATGTTCATTATCACGCGGACACTTCTAATAAGAATAACTGAATGCCAGTCCCAAAGAGCATAATAATATATTATAGGTAAAAGAGAGCCCTCTCTACGCATTATGAGCTGTCTATTTGAACACTAGCGCCATCTGGAGATTGACCCCGAAAACAACTACATATATATATATATATATAAGCTCGAAATTATGAAATTCATTTTTAATGTTGTGACCACACTTACTAACTTTACTTTTTAATGTAGGTATTGCAATTTTTTACCATGTTGAAATTGCGCGTAGAGTTAGTTATTTAATTTTGCCACAACATAGAACATAAAGGATAGATTTAGTAGTGTAAATATGCAAAATGGAACACGAGAGCTACATACATGCGCAAACGCTAGAAGTAGCCGAAATTTTATGACCAGTGGGCAGTGACCTAATTAAAGAAAAGTTGAAAGGTTTCAAAGCGAGTGACAGCTGCCAAAGCTTTCATTTCGGGCCAACTAACAGATGGCACTACAGTCTTCTGAAAACGTCACTTTAAGGCGTCTGTCCCACCCCTGGCCAGTCTTCTTGCATTTGTTTACGAAATTACGTTCTATACGTATATACAAATCACGTCGTATAAAAAAAAACCGAAATGTGGAACATGCCACAAATTCCATCATTATATACATTGCCGCATTTACTCCAATTGTTAATAAATATTCTTGGTCAATAAGCAGTAATGTAAAATATTTATTCAGTTCAGGTTTGATTAGGACAGTGACAGTTGACACACGACTAACGGCCGTTCCCAATATACTATCTACAGATAGAGATAAATTACTACCATCTACTGTCGGTAATTAGCAATCAATCAATCATCTGAAGCTGTTCCAATATACTAGATAAGTCATTCTTACCGCCTTATATTGGGACGCGTGAATTACAATTTCCATACAAACTCCTATCGCTGGTAAGCTATACGTCGTCCCATTGATAGACAGCGTGTACGGATAAGGTGAGTTACCGTCGATAAGTTTATTGGAACAGAAAAGTCAACGATAGTTACGATTTTTATCTCCAGTAAGAGATAGACTGAATATTGGGAACGGCCGTAAGGAGAAAAGTGTCTTTACATTATCTTTAAGGGCCGCTATCCCAAGAAATCACCAAAATAGCGCATAGTTGAAACCATTTCATGACGGTTTATATAAAGCTTACATTTTTACAAAAAATAATTGTAGGTATATCTACAGATATGAGAAGAAAATTCATTTTTTCATTACATTCATATTTTTTTATGGACCGTGCGAAAAAAAAAACACCAAAATATCCCAACTTTTACAGTTGGAGCCATGCTATTCATTCAATCTTTATAAAAATTGTACGAAAAATTATTTATTGTACACCAATACTATTTAACATGACATAGTTTTGTAATGAAAATTGTATTATGCTTGTGATAATTTAAAAATGCTTCTAATTCCGAATTAAAACTATGCCGATATTGTACGGGAGAGGTAACCTAGCTCCGCCCGATTCCTCAAGGCCGTTGGCTAAGTCCCGAGCCTTAAGTACACTTTTGCCGTTCCGGTCTATGCTACGGCTATCGGACTCCGAATGATATGTCCTATATACAGGGTGGTTTTTTGAGAAGGGCGGTGAGGGCAAAGTCGAAAACTACGAGAAAACGACTAACTGCATATTTAGTTTTTTTTTTTTAATTTCTAGAGTCCACTGGTTCAATATCGTGCTTAACTATTAATTGTATCAAGTACTTTTACTTTTATTTGTAAAATTATAATGTATAGCTAAGTTTCTAACAATTGTGAACTATTTTTTCTCTTATTAATTTGACTTAATTTAGCAATTGTACAAACCTCAGTGGTTTTTATTGCTTTGAATCCGCAATGCAAAATTTGTCTTACATTAATAAATATAAAAAAAAAATACAGGATGTAATATTTTTGAAAAATCATTCCGAGTCCACTACTTTCTCCTAATTCTGGTAGTTTTCTACTTGGCCATCACCGCCCTTCTCAAAAAACCACCCTATATAACGTTGTATTGACCATATTTTTCTTCTATACTATCCTCATAACCGTCTAGCATCAGTGTTGACAAGAGGTTAGATCTCTAGCCTCTAGCCGGGCCCATGTATATAGTGGATTAAGACAAGTTACTTACTTATTGAGCACTCCGATACTGATCTACTCCGCAATCTTCAGTCATACACGACCTGGGAACAAGAGAAATACAATCAATTTGTGGAAGAAAGGTCAAACGGACTTGAAATATTTATTTTCGCATTCAACATTTGTGCAGCAAAGAACTAAACGCTTCAAGAATGAAGAAGCAATCCGTCGTTGTTGACAGATAGATAGCACTTGTCCTTGATTGTGAAACTAAAACTATGGATGGATAAGATCTTGCTATTCAACTGGGATAGCAATCTATCCGTAACTAGAGCCAGGTTAAAATAATAAAATTTATTGAAATAGGCGTTACTTTGCGGAAATCCATAATTCTGGCATTGGCGAGACAACATGTCCTGAGGATGCGTCGTGTAGTGGCGAAACACGTGTCGATTTGTTTAAAGACAAATATTGGTGGAATTAACACTAAAGAAAACTCAAATCATTTGAATAGAGCCAGGTATAAAGTATAAAGGCCGACAGTATAAGTTAGACTCCTAGGATACAAAAGAGGTCCGAAATTATTATTCTCGGTAAACAACATTTACCCCCTTATTCATAATGGTCCGCTAACTTTAAACAGCCGCTAAGGATTGTTTTTTCTCATTCTGACTTAGGTCAATAGAAGAAGACAGAGTGAGAATATAAAAATTATTTTTTTTTGTAACAAAAGCATTTATCAAGTTATTCAAATGTTGTGAGCCTTCTTCAGTGTAAATTCCGCGAAGATTCGTCTTCAATCAATTCAACACGTGTTTAGTCTATTTCAATAATGTATTTTAAAAGTTAATTCTTAAGTGCTGATTCAGATAAAACAATGTTTTTGAACGGCGTTTAGGTGTGGATTGTGGCTTTTTGGAAATTCTCCGTCAAACTTTTGCAGTTTATGAGATACAGCGCTTTTTCTTATGCTCTCGGGACATAAAAAGAGTAGGGAAGTCCTAGGCCCAAGGGTGTTGGAAGATCCGACTTAGGGCATTTACCAGATAATGGGTACCACAACGGCGTCTGTTTCTGCCGTGAAACAGTGATGTGTAAGCATTATTGTGTTTCAGACTGATGGGCGCCGTAGTTTTTGGAATTACTGGGCATATGAGACTTAAAAACATCTCATGTCTCAAGGTGACGAGCGCAAGATTCAGACTTTCAAGTTTCAAGAGTCCTGAGCAGCACTGAATTTTAAGGGGGCAGGGCGTACCAATTACCATCAGCTGAGCGTCCTGCTCGTCTCGTCCCTTATTGTCGAAAAAACAACCCGTTGACAGACGGAAGGACGGACGGACCGAAGTCTTAGCTCGTTCATTTGTTTTTTTCCTACAGACAGCCCGACCCGCACACTTGAAAGAACTCAACGATCACGGAGACTATGTGGTGTATTGTGTTTGTGTGCGAGCGATGGCGCGGTGCGTTGACCCCGATGACGTCACGCGGCCCACAGGCCACCATTGTTTCGTTCGGTATCGGGCGCATTAGACACTGTATGATTAAGGCGTGCTAATTGAGTGAAGAATGCTCAGACGGAGCCGAGGCGTCCGCGTCGGTTATAGACTGTCCATATTTGATTGTGTAATAGCCTAAACACATGATCGGATTTGGTACGGCCGACCACCAAGGTCCGGCGTCGTAATCGGTACGGTCCGGACGGTAATCTAAATATATACTTTAAGTAAATATCACACAACTGCTGCTCGAATGACACACATATATCAGGGGAGTGCATATCATATAGGCAATTAAGCAGTACCTACCTTGTTATGAAACTAAATAAATATAGTGTTAAAGTTAAATTAGTTTAATTTGGTTCCGTTATTTTATAACCAAACTTCTATTGAACCTCCACTCGTAAAAATTTTCCTAAATACCTAAGGTAAGCAATCTCCAGGCTCAGCTATGACTAGTAGACATATAGTGCCTACCTTGCTAGAAAACCAATGCACGCCCCTGATATATATTATAGGTCTTTGACATATTATATACCCTTATAAATTTAAAACTTAATAATTAAATAAATTGTGGTAAGTTTCTAGCTCTGGGCATGGACAATGCGACATCCTGTCATCGAATTTGGTCCGCTACCAGACCGCGGCCGATGATTCAGCCGTACCAAATCTGATCATGTGTTTAACCTTTAAGTAATATTAGAACGCAATCATTTTAATTCTTTTACGACACAAAATTGTAGAATTTAGTAGCGAAAATGTGTCGGGTATACCTATCTCTGTAGTAGCAGTAGAACTAACAGTGTGTACAGTGTTCGGCCAAAGGCACAATCTACATTTGTATCAAGAACACATGACAATCGAATTGTCGGGTCCCAGTGCTCTGTGAACGGCTAGATCACTTGGCGTACCACATTTACATGGATAAGATTCCTGCCGCCGAATTCCATCTTCCCATGACACGCCACATATTAGGATATCATCCCCATCATTTGTATGTGTAGCGTTCCTCCACACTGCGGTTTTCGAGGAACTTTCTTCCACGTACAACTAAGCTGTGGAATGTTCTTCCTTGTGCGGTGTTTCCAGCACGATACGACATGGTTACCAAAGCGCGTACACCTTTCTAAAGGGCCGGCAACGCTCCTTTTATTCCTCTTGCGTGAGCGGCGACTCGTTGTTTTCCTCTTACATAAAAAATAAAACCAATAAGACCTAGTGTGGGCTCCGTTGAATCTTTTGGTCAATAATTAAGTTTTTTTTTAATGTTTTCTATATATATCACTCTCGCCGTAGAACATGTATATGTATAAGAAAAGGTGCGATTTTTAATTATTATAATGTATTGTAACGAAATTGCACTGCATTAAGTTGACGCCTGGCATTCTTCAATTCTCTGTGGGTTCCATCCCGCACAAGCCAATTAGAAAAACAAAAATAGTAACACATTTTGTTCTTGCGATATATTCAAACGTTATATCTCGTCAAATTACTCTCCATTTTACCATTATAATAAAACACCCATTAATTACGTAATACATTACTGCCTCGTAGAGCATTACGTGAGCGTACAACGAATCGCGCGCAGCGTCCGATAACGGGTACCGTCGACACAACAGTCATGTCGACAACTAGCAAATCGTCTAATAATTAGATTCTTAAATTGTATAACATAATATTAAATATCCTTAGTTGTTACAGGACTTATAAGACGGGCTGGGAGTTTCTTGTTAATTCTTCTCCATATATATATATAGTCATTGCCCCTTTACGAACTGATGATAGCCTCATGACGTTGTTATTGTCACTCCATATGGTCAATAAATATATTTCTATTATATCCTATTCTCAATGATTAAGTTTTTGTCCTAATTGGCCACGATGGTACAATGACACTGTGCGTTCTCGACCTGCGATTAGTTCAAACATCACTGGGAAGCCATCGCAAGAGCACAGGCGATCTTTAATAACGATCGTACGATGTGTTTCGTCGCTCGATCTAATGACATCCTATATTATATAGAAAAATCGCGTCGTATAAAAAAGCCGAAATACGGAACATGCCACAAATTAGACCATAAAAAACTTCGACTGCTATGCTGCTATACATTGCCGCATTAACTCCAATTGTTAATAAATACTCTTGATCAATAAGGAGCAATGTAATAGTAAATTGTTAACCGAGGGTCGAAAGAATCAATTCCCGAGGTATTTAGACTATATCCGGCTATAGTCCGAGTAGGAATTGATACTTTTACCCGAGTTTAACACTCTAATTTTCATTTCGAATATGAGGAAAATAAAACTAGTTGTTTATCTAAGCACAGATTAGTATCCCGCCAATTTATGACGACTTTTTAAATTTCATATATGGATCTTACCGCGTAATTGTTGCGGTTTATTCCGCTCAAAGAAGTTTGCGCTAACTTCACTCTGGCTGTTTAGAAAGTCACATGGCCGCAGCATTTTTTTTAATTAGTTCTTGTTTAGATAAAACTTTTCACAGCAGTTCTATTTTTAAAGTTCATTCCGGCCCTTAGGTGGGAAGTAATCTGTATGAGTTTTTCCCTCTCTATGGAGGGAAGCAGCATTTTCCACCCAATAATCAGATCAAAACAACATTACTTTCCGAGAATGAGTAATGAAAAACATTTATTCAGTTCAGGTTTGATTCCGACAGTGACAGTTGAATAATATGTCCTTATATGTGTATAGAACGTCATTGCTTCGTTCATATAATAAAATACAATGATCTCTTTAAGTGTCTTAATCGTAACGCATATTGGTAATGTATTCCATTGATGGTAGCAGTGAAAAGTTTCTTATTACATGGACAAATAATCGTAAAAGATTTTGTAATTGTATTGCATATATATAATAATATTTTATTTACATGTTTTTATTGTTAATTGTTATAAAATTCAGAAACGGTTTTGCTATGATCAAATATCAAAATGTCTCTGACCCCGAAACTAGTTAAAACTGTATCTTCTTCTTCTTCGTCACATACTTCGTCACATAAACACTAATTATAAGACATTATTTATAATCGGTCGCAACTACACGCCGTAAATAGTATATTCGACATATAACGAAAAGCCATTAAGTTGAAACTTTTCTGCCGACCGTACACTTTTATCAGCGTGCACACAAACAGCAACATCTGCGTCCCTGTTTCTCAATCGCAGAATCAAACACGTAATTATACAATAATAGTAAAAATATTATACCTTTATTCTGCTGGCGTGACAGACAGCAGGCTGTATTTTCTAAACCGCAATAAGTCACACAGTTGAAACATTGACAGATATTTTTTATATATATTGTGTAACCAGATTGCCTCAAAGAACGTAAGGGTTCCTTAGAGCCCCTTATAACTGACTAATAGCTATTGGCATTTCAGCGAGATATCGATAGATGCAGAAAAGTTTTAGCAGATGCTTGGAGTCCTATAACCTTACACCGAAAGTTCATTTTCCAGAAATGCATCCATATTTATGAACACTTTGTGTTTAGCGATATTTTTGGTGGTTTGAATGTAGCTATGTTTATGACATTTATGGTGTTCCGATATATTTGACTATTTTGGATGATTTTACTATCTATTTGGTCACTTTCGGTGAATCGATGGATATGGTAACGATGGGTGTTGCCATGTTTTTGTATATATATATAATTAAATATTAAACAACATAATTTATATCTAATTTTACCAGTGGAAGGCTCCGAATTTCTGCCGTGAAGCAACAATGTGTAAGCATTAATGTGTTTCGGTCTGAAGGGCGCCGTAGCTAGTGAAATTACTGGGCAAATGAGACTTAACATCTTGTCTCATGGTGACGAGCGCTGTTGACGTGGCGCTCAGAATTTTATGAGTTTTCCAAGAATCCTGAGCGGCACTGCATTATTATGGACAGGGCGTATCAATTACCATCAGCTGAACGTCCTGCTCGTCTCGTCCCTTATCTTCATAAAAAATGGCTGACGCTATATTTTTGACGCTGACTGTACAGTAACTTAGTACTAAGGGTCAATGTCACTTGTACAACGATTCTAATGCCATCAACTGTCGCGGCGAAATACATTACTGTTTTTGTTTGGGGACTATTAATAAAGATACATAATTAGATTGCTATGATTAGAAAAGGACTGCATTGCATTGTAATCTGATTCTCTAGCCCCACAGCACCGCATCTTTCCACTTGTGTCGCCTATTAAGGCAACACTAAATGCCAGCGACCTTGAGCGATATGAGTACACGGCTGCCGGCCCGCTATCTATGTAACAGAGCCAATATTTTCAAAATTCTTGCGTGACAAAACAGTTTATATGCTTACAATCCTCGTTATTTACTACTAATCTGAATAAATGAACCTACACAAAAAAGTACAAGCTATAAGAATAACTTTTCTGAGAGAAGTAGGTAGGTACCAAAAAATGCATCACACCATGCCAAAAACCTGTTTTAACTTCTAAGAAAAGTGGTAGTTCAAAAAGGCTCGGCAGTGTTAACTATAACCAACAGCAAGCATAAGCAACCTACAAATAAGACTTAAGGATATGTGTAACAGGATTAAGTGGTGTTCATAGCTCGAAATGCTATACTTTCACCACAAAACTTGTCTAAAAACATCATGTTTGCGTGTTTTCTGCTTACTCTTCGCCTTGATCGCGAATATGATCTTCTTATATAGATTTTTTAGTAACTTTTCCTAAATAATAATAAGATAATAGGCTTCCTATACGTCTCTGTCACATTACCCACATTCTACACCTTCGTTATTCCATTATTTTTCACCAGAATACTCCTCTTTACCTGAAAGACAGATTTGAGCTACTAGGGACTCAGCATGAGCTCTCGTTGCGCTCTGCTGCGAAACAAATTCTTTATGTTCCTTTCCATAAATCTGATAGCTATCACTGTTCTTTCAACATTAATGCCATCACTCTTTTGAATCAACTGCCGCTTACTATCCGTCAAGCACAATCATTCCTTTAAAAATCAACAAAAAAACAATATATGTCCTCTATTTAATAGTATCTGTATGTATTGTATCCATCAACATAATTCAACAATTCAGAAAAATTAATTATTGTTTCTACTTTTTATTTACTTATTTAATACTTTCTTATATATTAATTTACATGTATATATAATAATTATATTTTACATACATATATTATTTATGTGTTTTATTGTATTACAAATGGTTGCCTGGAAGAGATCACTATATAGTGATAAGGCCGATTTGCACCCAGTGATGTTATTATGTATGTTAGTAGTTAAGTTATATATTGTTAATGTGGTGTAAAAAAGTGTAATAAATAAATAAAAATAAATAATATTATATATAGTACGCGTAGCAGCCCTATCAACAATCGGTTGTCGAGTGTTTTTTGCGAAGGACCAGTCAAACCGGTCGGGCGCCAGAGCGAGCAAGAAGCGCCTCGAGTCGCACGAGCGAGAAAAGGACGGAGCGACCATTAAACCGCCGATATTTTTGGAGAATTTGGTTTTTTTTTCTCACCAAAACTGGAAATACGCACCGAAATGTGTCTTCCAACTTCAAACTGAGGCACCGCAGTGTGTATTGGAGAGTCAAGTAATTTCAAAGCATTTAACGGTCCTATTTACGGCTGGAACGTGTTCTGTACTTGTTCATGAACAAACCTTAGATCATTAATATACGTCTAGATAGTCTGTGACAGCTGTGAAATCGTCAAAAAAATTTACGTTGACAGTTAAAACGGTAGTCACGCACACTAAAGTATTAAACATGGCCTGTTTTCATCGGTTGTCTAACAGCAAGAGACCGACTTCAAAGCTATCAGTATGTAACACATACAAATAATAGTATTTTATTAATATTTAAGCAAAAGGTTTGCATAAGATGTGTATTAAAATAAATTTTTATTTAGTTATTTTATACTTTTCAGTTTTTGAAGTCGGTTTTTCTAAATGTAGTTTTTTTTATTTTTTACTTTTTAGTGTCAGTAACTATATAATAATATATAGTCAACCTGAATGAAAAATCGTACACAAAAAACAATTACATCATCCACGTAAACAAAAATTATCATAAAAAAAACGCTCTCAAAATGAAAACTACTGGGCCAAACTAAGTAAATTTTTTATGGGACCAAATGGCATCTATGCCGCATCGAACTAAAGAAGAATTACGTAAATCGGATCATAAATCTCAGCGTAATCGGTGTACATACATAAAAAAAGATACCGATCGAATTGAGAACCTCCTCCTTTTGAAGTCGGTAAAAAATTTAAGACCTTTGAAGGAGCGCTAAAATCTAGTCAATTTATGTTACTACAATCAAATAACCTACATGAATACGTGTTGAAGGACAAGTTGGCAACTATGCGTTCATCGGTTGTACTGAGCTCGTGTCGGGTGCGTCACGGCAGTCTTATGTCACTCTGCTCACCCTCGAGTGCGTGCAGTAAAATCAGTGTTTTTTTTTAATTAAAATAAGGGACACGACGAACAGGACGTTCAGCTGATGGTAATTGATACGCGCTGCCCATTACAATACATTGCCGCTCAGGATTCTAGAAAAACCCAAAAATTGCGCTCGTCACCTTGAGACAAAAGATGTTAAGTCTCATTTGTCCAGTAATTTCACTAGCTACGGCGCCCACACAATAATGCTTTCACATTACTGCTTCACGGCAGAAAAAGGCGCCGCTGTACACATAGCCTAGTCGGTATCCTGTGCAAAGGACCCGATAAATACCCTTAGTCGCCTCGTACGGGCCTGGGTCATCCCTATTTTTTTTTATGCCCCGGTGAATCTTAGTAGCTAGTATCTAAAGTAGGTATTGCAATGAAACGTGTTAAGTACTACTACTAAGTGAATAATCTGTACTATTTTTCCTCTTTATTCTGTGACAGCACGGTGACCGCATTCGACATAAGTGGTCGCAAGGTCGATTCCGTTCGCTCGGGATGTGCGCCTAATTGAGCGTGAGCCGCAGCTTAAATGTTTGTGACTGAGTGACGGCCAAGCGTGTGTCGTGTAGCAACGTGACGAGTAGCTATTATTACATACGCATACATCTCGCCATTATAAAACAAATATTGATATAATATGCTTGTCTCTTTCTGACCCCATTTCTTTATTAGCAATATAAACACTAAGGATAGCGTAATACCATTAACTAATACAGCTCGTTTGTAATGATCAGTTCCGAACGCGTTAACTGTACTTACTATGGTGAAATCTTTTTAAATAATTCCATAGCATTGGTTTATTGGCGTACTTACAACTAGGACTGCAAGGGTATGTTCCGATATGCACTGCGACCACTGTACAGTGTGACGTCAATATAGAATACTGTGAAGCCGTTCCTTTATAGCTAGCTTTGACTGATCATGTGATCAAAGTACTGCGAGTACCTTACCTCGAAAACATGGAATGGAATAGGAGGACAAACGAGCGTACGGGTCACCTGGTGTTAAGTGATCACCGCCGCCCACGTTCTCTTGCATCACCAGAGGAATCACAAGAGCGTTGCCGGCCTTTAAGAAAGGTATACGCGCTTTTTTTGAAGGAACCCATGTCGTACCGTCCCGGAAACACCGCACAAAGAAGCTCATACCACAGCTTTGTAGTACGTGGAAGAAAGCTCCGAAACCGCACTATGGAGGACAGCCACACATCCAGATGGTGGGGATGATATCCTAACTTGGTGTCGTGCGATGGTGGAGTGTCTTTCACTGACCCCATTTCTTTATTAACAATACAAACACTAACGGCCTTACAAATAAAAGTACCATAAAGTTATAACTAAGCATAAAACAAGAATAATATGTAAAATGTTTACAAATAGACATTTTGCTTACGAATGGTTTGTTCGGACGTATAACGTTTCCTGCGTTTATTTGCAAGGCAACTTGTCATTCGGAAAACTTCATAATTATCATTGTTTTGACAGTGTTGTCAACGATATTGTAAACATTTTGCATATTCTTTGTTTATCATCAGTTATAACTTTATACCAAGCTTATTTGTAAGGCCGTCAGAGTAGCATAATACTATTAACTCCTACAGCTCGTTTGTAATGATCAGTTCCGAACGAGTTACCTGTACTTACTACAGTGGAAACTTTTTTTTTTTATTGAAATAAGGAAAGAGACGAGCGGGACGTTCACCTGATGGTACCTGGCCTGCCTTTTACAATGCAGTGCCGCTCAGGATTCTTGAAAAACCCAAAAATACTGAGCGGCACCACACTTGCGCTCGACACCTTGGTCATATGAAGCTAAGTCTCATTTGCCCAATAATTTTACTAGCTACGGCGCCCTTCAAACCAACATTACTGCTTCACGGCAGAAATAAGCGCCGTTGTGGTACCCATAATCTAGCCGGCATCCGGTGTAAATGAGCCTCCAACTGGTAAACTTTTTACAAAATACTAAGAAGTTAATTATAAGCTTGGCTGAGAATAAAAATCTGTTACAGTAACAATAGGTTAGCTTTACTTTTGTATCTTGCTTTATCACCGTTGTTTTTTTTTTATGGAATTGGAGGACAAACGAGCGTACGGGTCACCTGTTGTTAAGTGATCACCACCGCCCACAATCTCTTGCAACACCAGAGGAATCACAGGAGCGTTGCCGGCCTTTAAGGAAGGTATAACATTCATATACATACAACAGTCCCTTATTTTCATTAAAAAAAAAACAATATTTCTGTTTCAAAAACCAATATTATAAATTGGTCATTCGTTATGTGTTTATCAATTGCATTGAATATATTTGTCGAGCAATCATACTGAACAGTTTGGAACGTTTAATATCATATCTTAAGATAAGGTATCTGATAAACCGCGCGTGATATAACAGGGCGAGTTCTGACGTTTCTTTCCCAATGTTTATATATTTCATTTTATATACATCACAGTTATTGTTATAATTAAAAATGTTCACCTGTTGATAAATGGGAACCCCTTCTCACTGTGACCCCGCTCAGGATTATTGGGAATCTAAAATATAATGCGGGAACCACCGGCTCCCCGCGACGTACCGGTTTTTTATGATAATAAGGGACGAGACGAGCAGGACGTTCAGCTGAAGGTAATTGATACGCCCTGCCCATTACAAATGTCGCTAAGGATTCTCTCTATAACCAAAAATTCTGAGCGGCACTACAATTGCGCCCGTCACCTTGAGACATGAGATGTCAAGTCTCATTTGCTCAGTAGTTTCACTAGCTATTGCGCCCTTCAGACCAGAACACAATTATGTTAACACATTACTGCTTCACGGCAGATATAGGCGCCGTTGTGGAACCCATAATCTAGCCGGCCCACCGGTTCGCTCGAGTGCGTTCATTGTACAGTTTGAATGATAGACATATTAGTGTGTAGATAAACAAAGCGAGCGTACAGCTAGGTAAGAAAAATAAATAGAATCTATTGTTACTAGTACAAATTATTTGAGTTTTGTTTAGTGTTAATTTGTCTTTAAACAAATCGACACGTGTTTCGGCTCTACACGAGGCATCCTCAAGACGTGTTGTCTCACCAAAATCTGGCACGAGACTGAATCAAATGAGCCGGAGCCGGAAGCCGCTCTTTTAAACCCTCGTCCCATGAAGTGACGCGCTGTGATTGGTCGGCTGTTGTGACGTATTACCCCCGGCAGGGATACGTAACAAAGGTGATGGGACTAAATTTGTTTGTTCATTCAGCAATGTAAACATGTTATTTTTGTCTTTTATTATATTTCTAATTGCTCTAACACATTGAAGCGAAAAATTTGTTTAAATACAAATATTGGCGGAATTAACACTAAACAAAACTCAAATCATTTGTATATTTATGGATTTCCGCAAAGTAACGCCTACTTCAATAAATTTTCTATTGTTACTAGTACTAATGTTACCGATTTTGATTAATTAGTCGTAAACAGTCAGCCACGCTTGGTATTGCCTCCTTTGTATTTTGAATGTTAAACTAGCGCACATACAAATCGAAATTGGTAGCCCATTATCGGGCTGTCATATCGTCTTTTCAGTAGTATATTCTAAGTGTGTGGTTTAGAAAAATTATTTTAGGTAGCGCACTGTTTTTGTGCAAATTGGACAAATGAGCTAACGTCCGGGTCAATTGACGGTAAGTGATCACCATAGTAAACTCTCGAGAGCGTTCCCGGCCTTATAAAGCGTCCAATAAACGTACATAGGAATTAGAAAATCGTAAACATAATGGTATGTGGCTAACGGCCGTTCCCAATATTCAGTCTATCTCCGGTTGTGGTCTACCTTGTGGAAATACCTAGGCTACCATCCGTCCGGATTAATCCTGATGTTAACGGACTTTTAGACTCTAGTCCGGATTTTATCCAGCACTTTAACTTGTCAGGATTTTATTTAAAGTAATAAAACTAAACACAAATATTATTAACTAATATAAAATTCTCATGTCGCGATGTTTGTAGTTGAACTCATTCGAAACGGCTTGACCGATTCTCGTAAAATTTTGAGTGCATATTGGGTAGGTCTGAGAATCGGACAACATCTATTTTTCATCCTTGTAAATGTTAAGGTTTGTCCACGCCAAATTTTTCTTTTTAATTTTTTTTTGAGATTTTTTTTTTAATTTGTTTGATTATGAGTCAGCTTTAAAAAACAATTCAAATTTTCACCCATCTACGATCAACGGTTACTTTTGTATCGCGATTTTAATATCGGCAATACAACGTTTGCTGGGTCAGGTACTTAACTAATAAAATTTAAGTTTGTTTTCTTTACGAGAAACTAAATACTATACGAACTACTATCGCTGGTAAGCTATACGTCCTCCCATTGACAGACAGCGTGTACGGATAAGGTGAGTTACAGTCGATATGTTTATTGCGACAGAAAAGTCAACGATAGTTACGATTTTTATCTCAAGTAGGAGATAGACTGAATATTGGGAATCGAGCCGGTGGCATCGTGGCCACAGTCAACAGCTGTACCTATTGCAGTGCCAACACAATTTTTTGAACACCGCCTTATATTATATATTATAATAATGTGTACCTACATTTATATTATGTTTGAAGCTTATCGGTCAGACTGACTGTCCTAAAAGACAAATACGCATTAGACACTAAGGAAATCTTATCTGTAACAAAAATAAGTAAATATAATGTACTAGATGACCCGACAGACGGTGTTCTGTAAATGATAAATAAAATAATGTTTTTACGTATTTACGCTAATGCTGAATATCTATACAAATGATTTAAATTTTCTTTAGTGTTAATTCCGCTAATATTTTGAGTCTCGTACCAGATTTTGGCGAGACACTACGTCCTGAGGATGCCTCGTGTAGAGGCGAAACACGTGTCGAATTGATTTAAAAACAAATATTGGCGGAATCAACACTAAAGAAAACTTAAATCATTTATATAATTATGGATTTCCGCAAAGCAACGGCTAATTCAATAAATTTTGCTGAATATCTAAGTGATCCGACAGCCTGGGACTAGTTCATGATTATTTTATAGCGATACAAATGACTGTACGTACAATATTGTATATTTTTCTTGAAAAGAGCGCAAAATAAGAATGCTGGGAGAGTTTCTTGCGCCGCTCCTTCTCTCTCAGAGCGCCATTTGTTTCCGAAGCGGTAGTAGTATCTAGTAGTGATTAGAAATGACATCAAAAAGAATTCTAAAGGAAACAATTTTGAGAAAATAAATGCCTTTCATGCCTTTTAATGGAGATCACTTCTAATAAGCTTTTTATATTATAAATTGTTTTATATTTATATATAAACTAAGTGTTATTTGCAATAGATTTTTTTTCTGTTTCAGTATTTATGGCAAGACTAGGTACAAATGATCATGCCTGGTTCTGCGCAGGTCAATTAAAATAGGTTAATATTACGATGATGCTACACCTTGACATCA
Organism: Leptidea sinapis; assembly: GCF_905404315.1. Lineage (NCBI taxonomy): Eukaryota > Metazoa > Arthropoda > Insecta > Lepidoptera > Pieridae > Leptidea > Leptidea sinapis. The sequence goes on along the minus strand of NC_066293.1, from coordinate 9,820,436 downwards.
TCTGCGTACACACAAAACTGAGCACGTCGTAGTGACATTTAAATATTTTTTTTAAATAAAAGAGAAATAGAACAAATAGAAAAGTACAGTAAGAGCTACCAGTTTAGACTTAACAGTCATAGAATCAAATTTGCTTTTCAACATCAGGGTCCTAGCAGCCTTAAATTCACCAGGCTGAAGCGTCACTGTATTCAGGGACGAGCAGCAAGATTTTTGGACAAGAATTGAGAGACTTCTCACCGGAAAAGCTTCTCATAAACACAACGCCAAAATACAATCATTTTCAGACAGCTTAATGGATCATTGTTGAAAGACAGATTGCCAAGACGCAGAATAAAAAAGAAAGAAAATAAAATAAAAGAACACTTACAAAGTAAGCCTTCGCGACACTTTTTGTAAATAATATGTTTATCTATCTATATCATATATTATTACTAGCTGACCCGAAAGACGTTGTTCTGTGCAAAGTAAATAAAATACTGTTTTTTATGAATTTGTCAATAATATTTCATAACACCAAGAATATAATATATAAAATTCTCATGTGTTTGTAGTTAAATTCCTCCGAAACGGCTTGACCGATTCTCATGAAATTTTGAGTACCTAATTGTACATGTTGGGTAGGTCTGAGAATCGGACAACATCCATCATCCATATGCAATCCTTCATTATTCTGGCATTGCTGCAATCTAGAGCGGAAATTTTCGATAACAGCTTTACATGTTTCTGTTGAGATCTTTTGGATTTCTGTGCGAATACGATCCTTTAATTTGTCAAGGGTTGGATGGCTGGAATGCAAGGGGTTTTTGATCACCATGACATAGTGTCACTCCAATAACGACAATTTTGTTTATTAACATGCCCATTTAGGTGGAAGTGTGCCTTGTTGAGAAAAAAATGTTTGTAAAACTGGTGAATCGCTTTACCATTTCGTTCGCAAACTGCAACCTAGTGGCATGGTCCTGAGGCCTTAATTCCTGCACCATTTGGATTTTATAGGAATGTAGACTTAAATCTTTCTTGAGAATGCGGTTTAATACAACATTATCTTGGCACGTTAAGGACAGCAGACTGCTTTCGAGTTGAAAGTCCATGTTGGTCACGAACAGACGATTTTACTCGCTCCACGTTTTCGGGGTCCCTCGACGTTCTAGGCCGGCCAGATCGAGGTAAATCCATTGTTGAACCCGTCTTCTCAAACATGAGCCCCATTCTTTAACTAACACACCTAATGGAGCTTGATTTTTGTGTCGTATCTTGTAATGATTGCAAAACTTTCGTTGAGCTAAGGTCGCAGAATCGTTGTTTCGATAGTTCTCGCGTACACAAAACGCACGTTGACTACCGCTGAACGACGCCATGGTACTATATTCCCATTGGCCGCTCTTGCAATGCGTAACCCTTCCCACCCCCCACTGCCGCCGCTGCTAGACGCGGCAACCGATTCAAATGTAAACGGACTTTTGGTCCACCCTGTACAACTTCAAATTTTCACCCATCTACGATCAACAGTTACTTTTGTATCGCGATTTTAATATCGGCAATACAACGTATGCTGGGTCAGCTATTAATATTATTAAATAATCTCCCTGTCAATGACGTTCTATATTATGTATAGAACGTCAATGCTCCCTGTTGTTATAATGAAATTATTTCACAGCAGAACTGTCAAACCGTGCGTCACTAAATTCTCTCACAGAAAATATGTCCATACAAAACGAATATTGGAAATAAAAATTATCCTATCTCTCAAGTTGGACTCCCCATTGAAATCCGTTCATTAGTTTAGGAGTCCATCGCGGACAAACAACGTGTCACGTAATTTATATACATATATTAAGATTAAGATATCCAATCATCAATACTTTTCGCAGCGCACGCGATGTAAGGAATATTTTAAGCAATTTTTTTACACCATAGTTTACATTATGGAGATTTTGCAGAGATCGCTAATTTTTTTGAAAATATAATATACCCTAAGTAGTAGTAGTAGTAGCTTCACAACAGCGAAATAAGCTTTCAAATCGGTTCAGTAATTTCGGAGCCTATTCAATGCAAACAAACAAAGAATTGTTTATCGGTGTTGTCTAGTTTCGGACCATTCGGAGGTCCTCCATCAGGGTGAGTGTAGTGGGTTCGCTTGATACAATAGATGCAGTAATACCGTGCTCTTCATCACCACCGGTGCACCCCGGATCCCCGCCCTGTCAAGCTGATAATCTTTCCTCTTTATGATACTAGTATAGATAGGCTTAGTTCTTATATGCTTTAAAAGATGGGCTGCGAGTTTCTTATCAGTTCTTCTCCCCCATTTCAAAGCCCATTTACGTACTGATATAGTTTTATGACGTTTACCAAATGTAGTTGCAATATCTTATGTTATTGATCAGTAGAAGAAATGATAAAGTAGCAGATACCATTACTGTTCGCACTACTTTTGCTGAACGACAGTTTAGCTGTCAATCATGTTCTTATATAATAAAATAAATCGTGTCCTAAATATATATCCTATGACATTAAATCTATGCAGAAAAGCTTTAAATAATTGGCTAACTTGTCTTGCTTATGATGAAGTGTAAAATCTTCTGATCAGACTGACATGATAAACACACGCATTGCATAGATGGACCCAATCAAATGTCCAATTCAAACCCACATCCACACACTCACTCACTCACTCACTCACACACACACACACACACACACACACACACACACACACACACACACACACACACACACACAATTAATAGTAAATTGTAAAATTTGGTTTTTAATCATTTCAGTATTGTTTACTAAATAAAAAGTTATCTGCTAAGGAAGTTGCGAGATATTCCCAATACAAATGTCCTAAGACAACTTACTGGGAAGTCTCAACCACAAAAAAATGTATATGTAATCTTTGAAATAAACGAAATTTATTTATTTATTTTATTTATTGTCACTCCCTATGGTAAATAATAGTATATTACGCACCTAGGGAGAAAATTAGGTCAGTCTCATTAGACACCCTAGCCTAAGGCGAGGGTGAGAATCGCGGGTAGCAATGTCCTACTCGTGACTCACGTGGAGCGTATACGATTTTTTTCAGTCCCTGGTAAGAGGGAGAAAAGCGGCCGATTCTCTCCCGGCAAGACGACTTTTGTCCCTCGTACCAGGGACTAAAAGCGAGCATTTCATCGAGGTGGGAAAAAATATAATTTCTATTTCTAATATGTGTCTATCTGTTGCCGTAACAAAGATTTTTGTATAGCCCATATCAACACAATATAGATACTCAAATTAAATTTGAAAAACAAAATTTTATGAACGATGCGGGATTCGAACCCACGAACTCCGGCGTTCCGTGCCGGTGCTCTAACCAACTGAGCTAACGGTTCGAGTACCGCCTCGTTATAAATTTTTTTTTCAAATTTTTTTTGTGTATTAACCCTAGAAGTGAGGGTTATCACTTAAAAAAAACATAACATATTATTTAGATTTACAAAAGCCACATCTCAAGTCAATTTCCTAATGTGCAAATATTGGGGTTGAGCAGGTTATCAACTGTAAAGTAGATCCTGTAGATGAAGCCACAACCTGAGAGTTGAACAAAGCAAACAGAATTATATAACGAGGCGGTACTCGAACGGTTAGCTCAGTTGGTTAGAGCACCGGCACGGAACGCCGGAGGTCGTGGGTTCGAATCCCGCATCGTTCATAAAATTTGTTTTTCAAATTTCATTTGTGTATTATTAATCCTAGAAGTGAGGGTTATCACTTTTAAAAAAAACATAACATATTGGTACCTTTTGCTTATAAAACATATAGCCATAGCATACGACGAACAGGCCCAAAATATCGACACACATACGATATAAGAAGACATCAGGACAATACAACATGGGTACCTTAAAAATAAAAGCGCGCACATCTTTCTAAAAGGCAGGCAACGCTCATGTGATTCCTCTGGTGTTGCAAGAGAATGTGGGCGGCGGTGATCACTTAACATAAGCGTACGCACGTTAGTCCACCTCTTCCATAATAAGATAGAAATCTAACCGTTCAAATGAGTACTTTTGAATCTGTTTGTAATACTAAAAGTATATTATATTTAAAAAATATATTTCTCTGGCATAAAAACGCATTTATTGTCTCAAAATGGATTCCTTTTGATACTTTTTCGATGGCAAATAAAGCGCTACCTCTCTTGGCGCGAACACCAGAACAGACAGTTCAAACCTGTATGTTACATGAGCGTAAAGTCAAGATGCAACACATTGCGCCGAAGCTGCTTACAGAACTTATCTCGTAGCCATTTAGCTGTCAAACCGGCTCTGTTTTATGCCGAAGTAGGCGCTACACTTAAAGATATGCTAAGCCGTAGCTATATCGCGCGTTGAAACAAGACAGGAACACCTCAGATTCAATTCAACTATTAAAACTTTACTCACGGTACATCGGTGTGGGTACCGACTAGTTTCGGAGGTCTTTCATTAGGGTGATTGTAGTGAGTTCGCGATAACGTCCCCTCTCATACTGCGAATCTATGCTCGTAGTGTGCAGCTTGACAGAGCGGGGATCGGGGTGCACCGGTGGTGATGAAGAGCACGGTATCACTGCATCTATTGTGTAACGCGAACCCACTACACTCACCTTGATGGAGGACCTCCGAATGGTCCGAAACTAGACAACGCCGATAAACAGTGAGTAAAGCCGTGTTAAATTAATAAAGCTTAGATTCAAATGGAAAATATTACAATATCACGTCCAACCAATTTTTTTACTTTTGACATAAGCACGGTTATGAAACTCCATAATAACTATTGATACAAAAACCACGAGTTAAACGTATTTTATTATATAACCACATCATACCTATTATAATAATATGTAAGTGTACCGCCTATTATAGAAATCAATACAGTCCACTATTGAGTAACTACTTGTCCTCTCGAAAATACAGCGACTATTAGCATATCTTGAAGTGCAACACAGCTTTAGCAACTGTGCCGACTGTGGCCTATGTGGTTTTATCCTATAACGGTGTGCACTTTTCGCAATAACATCTATTTTTAGATGTAACTTTACGCAACTGTTTACGATTATTTTAAGCGGGCATAATGGCCTCGATTTGAACTGTGTCTAATGCACACTTAATTTTAGATATTTTATATTAATAATCTAGTACTACACGGCGACATTATCCCCTTTCACCCCCTCGCACTCGTCCTGTTGCGTCAGTACGGTTTGCAGTTTCATTACCATTCGGTACTTGTTGTGATATTTTCGTGTTATCACTGCGTTGTTATTGTAGTTTTCATTGTTACGTTTTGACTTTTATTGTTTATAGTAGATCCTGTAGTTCTGTGTCGCTGTAATACTTCTAGCAGAAAAATAAAAACTTTTTTTACTTAGCCCAGATTATTTTATTGATTTTTCATCATTTTAATAATAAGCTGTGGAATGAACTTCATTGCGCGGTGTTTCCGGGACGATACGACATGGGTACCTTCAAAAAAAGCGCGTACACCTTCCTTTAAGGCCGGCAACGCTCCTGTGATTCCTCTGGTGTTGCAAGAGATTGTGGGCGGCGGTGATCACTTAACAACAGGTGTCGAGTAAACTCGTTTGTCCTCCTATTCCATAAAAATATATATATAATAATCAGACAACACAAAACCAATATACAATTCTGACAAAATAAATCGTTGTTTATTAATTAATAATAATGTCTTAGTGATGCTTGTTTTGAACACCGTAACAAAGCGACGGTGTGATGTCATCGACGTCAGCTCCAGAGATAATGTAACTGGGTAGAAAATAATAACAATACTTCATAAACCAGACCCCAGCTAGTGAGACAGATAACATAACAATTATGATTGATGAGTCACTTCTAAGCCACTCGTCTAAACCTCAATGCCAATTACGAAGAATGGACAGAATAATATATATTATATGGCATCCATAAGTTACGTAAGGTGTTTTATTGAAATTTCTGTCCCCCCTCCTCCCCTAGTGAGATGTCGTGAGATTTTATTCAACCCCCTCCCCCATCCTGTAATCTCACGTGAGATTTTTAAAAATGGGGGTTTCTTACGTAAACGCGTTGGATTGTTATTGTAAAAAGAAATAAAAAATTTGCTTCGTGCTTTCGTACGACTAGTTAAGACTAGTACTCAATATTGCTGAGTTATAAGTGTAATAACAATATAATACTTAATTAAATCGTAACTACTGTGATTAAAAAAAGAATACCTACTGCACGATTGCATTAGTGCAGTCCATGGAGAATCATGCATGGTCTAGAGAGACTATTAGGACCAACATATCCCATATGATAAAATGAATCAAAATAGTATATTTTTTTGTTTCAATCAGAATAAAATTGCGTGATATTTGCCGAGCCCCCCCCCCCCCTTCCAAATTAAGATTAGATCAGATTTGACTCGAACCCCTTCCCCCCCTTAAACATCTCACGTAATTTATGGACGCCCCCTTATTCGGTCCATTCTATCCTATTATGAAAAAGTAGTTTTTTCATGCAAGAGTTGGACAAATGAGTGTACTGGTCACCAGATGTTAAGTGATTCCTTTAACACCAGAGTAATCACTGTTGAATTTTAGAAAGTTTTAAGCCCTTTTTAAAGGTGTTCATGTCATATCATCCTTGTAAACCGCAACTGTGGAGCAACACCACACATCCAGATGGTGCGGATGATATGGCATATTCCATAAAAAGAATAAAATATTTCTGAAAACCCGTAAATTACAATATATTTTGCATTAAAATAACTTTTTTTAAAATAAAACGTATTAATATGAAAAAAAATTGTCTAAAATAGGTATATTTCGTTCTAAAAACATTCCATAAAATGCTAATTGTCAAATATATCATAAAAATAAACATCATACAATCACTCCGGTTATCATCTTGGTTATTATTTCTTTTTGTCCGTTATCACACATTGATATGATAACCCATAGCCTAAATTGATACAACAAATTAGTATTATGTTATATAGAAATAATTCACAAATACATATACTTACAATAACTGGCAGTACCTTGGCAGGAACTTGAACAAAATTTCTATCTCAAATTTTAAAACCGAAAAAAAGATAAGCTTGTGTTATACATATTTAAGTGATCACCCACATTAACTTGCAACACCTGAGGAATCACAGGAGCGTTGCTGGATTTTTAAATGTACACTGTTCTTTTTAAGGTACCAATGTCATATCGTAATGGAAACACCGCAAAAGGAAACTCATTCCACAGTTAGGTTGTATGTCGAATAATGTTCACCACACATCCAGACTGTGGGGATTGTAATTTGTGGAGTATTGTGCGAAGGTAGAATCGACAACACGAATAATAGTAAATGTGATAGAAGACACACAATGAAGCGATGTCTAGCTCAATACTAAGAGATCCAGCCGTTCACAGAACATTGGGTCTCAACAATTCAAGCAGCTCTACATTACAGACAGTCAAATGGTTCGAGCTGATACTAGGGTGCGCCATACCCGAGATGACAGCAATACTCCATATGTTGACGGAATTGGCAAAAACTCGAGATTTCAGAACTCAGCATTCTGATACTAGGCGAGGCTTTAAGGTCGTAGAGTGGTGATACAATGAAAGTTTTCTTTTTGTGGTTAATTACTTAAAACTTCTCCAGTATAAAAAAAAAAAACACTAAATTTTAAAACACCAACTCCACAAAACAGTACATATGTTTGTTTGTATAAAGTAGGCTGGCATACCACTTGAGACAGTCCTTAAGCTCAATAAACAGGACTGCAATGGTAATGTCAATTAAAATTGTCACAGAAATTGATGATGATATAGTTCCAGTGGGAGTTCCAGTCAAAGGAGTTTGTCTGCGACTAGCTCAGGCTACAAAGGGTCAAAATACACAAAGTTGTAGTCATTCAAATCTTCTGATTTGTATTGAGTGAATTTCCGCCAAGTTTTGTCTTTAATCAATTTGATGTGTGTTTCTCGCCTATACACAAGGCATTCTCAGGAGATGTCGACTTAAAGTAAATTCAAGCACTTCAGAGACTTCAAACAACACAAGGCAAATTCAGTGTTATAAATTTTTTGTACAATTATATTTTTTCAATGTGGTAGGTACTCATAATAAACAGATTCTGTAGCTTTTTGTGAGCCAGTGTTTAACGCTATTCCATTCAGATTACTATTTTGGCATTTGGGACCTAAGAGGTATTAGCTGATCCCAAATAAATACACTCCTGGCAATATGTATAAGATAATATGCAAAATTTTTGCATACATAAAATTGGTTTGAGAATCAAGCCATTACTAGAAATAGAGACAATCTGGTTGATTGAATAAGTGCCAATCTCAAATGGTAATCTAATGAATTCACTCGATTTCAAATTGCCACTGTAATTAATGGATACAAAACCATTTTCCATCAGATTGGATGTTAACCTTCATTTTATAGGCCCATGGCAATCTTCAACACAGACAGCCCCGGAAACATATAATATACATGTGTGGGACACCACATAACACTATATATATGGTATAGGTGTGTAGATGTATACAAATGACTGGGATGAAAAACAGTAATGTCTTCATACTAGCCTATAACAACTAAACACTTACCCCTTATTCATAATAGTCTGCTAACTTAAAGCATTGCTAATTCTCACTCTGTCTTCTTCTATTGACCTAAGTCAGAATGAGAAAAAACACTCCTAAGCGGCTGTTTAAAGTTAGCGGACCATTATGAATAAGGGGGTGAATGAATACCTATAAAATGTATTTAATAACTAAGCTCTATCTCTCAATTGTCTCTCCAATATCTGAGGTTACCATAGGCTCAGCAAAACAGTCCCAAAATTATAATTTTTTAAATAGGATAAAAGTTTTACAGTGAGCAGGACTTTCACTTAATGGTTAACCCTGCCTCTGCGATTAACTCTCAGGATTATTATTATTATTAAGGAAAAGCAGCACTTAAATCTGTAGATCTATTGTGCCACATACATGTCCTCCGACCGATACCCTAGTAATAAACTACACACATTGTGAGATTTTTTTCCTCTTGCATAAACAGAGTTCTAATTTGTATCTAGATCACATCCTCCCGCCTATGACCTTTAATAGGTGCAGTATCCAGAGGGGACACAGGTGGGGTAGGTCCTCAGTCTGCTACAATAATTTGGATAGGCATCTTAATTGAGCATGTCAATTTGACTTAAAGATGTTAAGTATTGTAAAACTTGCAGATTACTGGTCAACAACAGAAAAAGATGACATTATGGTACCCACTTAGCTGACATTCTGTATAAAGAAACCTCCCACAAAGGTCTCACAATTATGAATATATTTTATAGCACAATATCACAAAATTCAAAACACAATATGATATATTGTCTTTTATGTACAAATACTAGGTGTACATATATGCAATTTACAGAGAAAGGTGTGTTTTAGATATCTACAGATATTTATTTATTGCTTTTCAAACTATACAGCTTTAAGTGGATATTTTAACTGGGACTGTTTGTAGAAAGCTCAAAAGATATATGGTAAAACTATGTGGGATTCCTGAGATTAGTTGTTATACAATACAAAATAAATATTGTACACAATTTATTTTATATCCTCTCCTGTTTCTATACGCTGTTTTACTACCTATTAAACATGCAAACATTATGGCATCATCTCAATATAATACGATAAACAACTCTATAATATCATAATACGACCAATTTAAATACACCCACGTAACTTTACATTACTACACGCAACATTGCTCATTGTAAATGTTGGTTTACATCCGCACCCGATGGTAAAGGTGACATCATTTCTATAGCTGATAAAAAATGGTTTTAGGGGCACGCCCAACCCTAGACTGCATTACGTATTTATTGCGGTCGTAAATAAACGCGAACTTCATGAAATAACTATCACACATCACGTGATAGTATGCACTAAAAATAGTGTCCTAATTTCGCGAATTCGGAAGGAACTGCAGGAAATACGTCAAAATTTTCGTTGATTATATCAAACTACCTATACATTTTAGGAAGACTCATAAGACATTATATGCAAGATAGACGATAATAACCAATTAGGCATTTGAGTATCAAGAAAACCACACCCAATGCTATTGTTTGATAAGCTATGTCCTACAAGATTCCCTTGGCAAGTTCGATTTTAATGGGACTAGGTTGAACGCTTACTCACCGGCAGCTTGCTCCAAGAAGCGATACGTCTATTTTTTTGTCACAGCACAAAATCACTTCACTAGTCGAATAGGTTACTAACTTACACTAAGCACAAAATACATAACTTCGCATACGATACACGCACAGAATGTTTCCTATATATTTAATGCACAAACACTCATTACGCGAGATCTCGTTATTTCTTTTTGTTCAATGAAAAAGAAGCCTGCCCGCGCCGCCTTCCAAGATCGATGTCGGCTGTTTGTTTCATTCTGTTCCCGCTAACGTCCAGGAGCGCTAGCGTCGCAGCCGTTAGATAAAATTACACCATTCGACACCAGAGGACTCTCTTTAGTTTTGTATTGCCACAGTAAAATAAAAATTTAAATGCAATATTACATCTGTCAGAAACACAATTGCGTATTTATTTACATTGGATTTCCGGCCAAACAAATAATAACAAAAACTTAAACGTAGCGGGTGAATGTAATTTTTATCGCGTGGTTATATCAAAACAACTTTTCAGTTTCCGTAGCAATGAGAAGCGTAGCAGTTATTTAGCAGAATGTTCCTACAGGACGATACTACATTAGGGTACCTTCAAAAAATGGCGCGCACACCATTTTAAAAGGCCAACAACGCTCCTGTGATTCTAGTGTTGCAAGAGGCGGTGGTGATCACATAACATCAGGTGACCGGTATATTCGTTTGACCACCTCCTCCATCGAAAAGACCTCTCGAATTTCAACGATTTTAAGATTGTTTCGAGTTCTATTTCCCTATTATTATACTCCTTGATACTTTTTTACATTTCCTTGAGAGAATTAAATACATTTTGATTTACTAGCAAATACACATTATGCTACATACAAATTATTTACCCCGAACCGTTTTTATATGTCTGTAGTTTCTACTGTGTTGTGAGTTTCATTTTTAGTAAGGGAGTGTTATGTTTGAACTCCACCATTGCTTTGGTACTTGTTATTTACTAGAACTAGGTTAAAAGCTATAATATTTTCATAAAAGGTGGCACCAATTTTCAGAGCTTCATTTATAAGTTTATCTGACACATGGTTGCTTTCATCTTTTAATTTATTTATCCATAAGTATCTCATTTCATATATTGGTTCTAGTGGTCCTGATAATGCTCCTGGTAATAATAAAATATCCGGTAATGTCTTATTTTGGATCTATATCTTGTGAAAATTTCTTGTACCTAACTCTGCAGCTAGTATGTCTTTTTTAAGGACTGTAAGTGATCATCATTTGTGACCTGTTCATTAAAAGCTCTTTTTGAGTTTTGATATTCGTAAATGGGTGCTGCTTGTGGTGTTAGGCCGACCTGTTATAGTGTTTTTTTGATGCAATTATTAATTATGTTCATAATCACGACCGTCATTATCACGAAGCATCCTTACACAAACAATGAATTCAAGCTCTAAAGGTTGATGCACCCAATGTAGGATAATTAATATTTATACAGTTTATTCTTCATTACTTTTTAAGAAATAATTTATATTATTTTAACATGATTCCTATATTGGATGCAGCACATTACAAAATGATTTGTTATGTATATTACCTTCATGTCCTAAAAATTAAGAGCACAATTTAAAGATGTGAACATTTTATTTCTTGCCTCTCAATATATTCTTTATAATGTTATGTATGTGCATAGTCACAAAGGTGATTTTTTTTAGAAACCGTCATTGTCATAACGGCAGCACCAAGAACAAACATTAACTATACTAAGTCGAGTTAGCCTTCTACAGAAGCCACATTAGGAAAAGAGAATAGAATAGAAGTCGAGTTAGTAAGTCTTTTGTGGGGCTATGTTTAAGCGTTCACAACATAATCCCAAAAAATGTTCAAACCATTTGGTTTGCTGCGAAATTCAAAAGAATTGTTAAATTTTAAATATAGAAAGTTTATGTGGTAAATGTACTATAACATAAATGATCTTTTGCAATGATGATACAGATTGGGAATGGAGCGACTGCCATCAGGCTATTTAATATTAAAGTTCGGCAATTCCATAGAATTTTAAATAATTTACAAGGTTAATTCGATAATTACTGGCAATGTCAATATTTATGACAAATGTCAAACTATTCAAACTAGAGCAAATGAGACTTGACAAAAGCATTGGCAGCACTGAGCCTGAGCCATATTTGAAGCCTATAGATTTGCATCCCGTGCCACTAAATAAATTTAAAAAATAATTACCAGATCTGAAATGTCAAACGGAAAATGAAACGAAATCGAGTCATTCATTTCCAAAATGGCGTGCGTTTAGGTTGTGCGTTACTGTTATTTTAGTTTTAGTTTTTATTTTATAAAATTTATAAACTGTTGACTTTTTAAAGGTAAGTGCACTATTAAAATAAGTTATTATATGGTATCCAATCGTTACAATACTTATTTTGTGTTTATTGATTTCAGTAAAAATGGGCCGGTCGCCCAGTCCTCGGCGTCGGGATCGGGACCGTGAAGACAGAAGAGATCGCCGCGACCGTGATAGACGACGCCAAAGAACTCGGTCACGGTCACGATCACTTGAAAGACGCAGGCGTTCCCCAGATCGGCGGCGGTCCCCATCGCCCAGAAGACGGCGATCGCGTTCACTTTCGCCGACGCCAGCGACGTCATTCGTACACAAACCTAAAAAGACCTTCAGCGAACGGCCGATAGTTACCCCCGCTGATTTGGAGGGAAAGTCACCTGAAGAGCAAGAGATGCTAAAAGTTATGGGATTCTGCGGGTTCGATACAACTAAAGGTAAGAAAATTGACGGAAATGTGGAAGGCGATGTTCACGTTGTTTTAAAACGTAAATACAGACAATACATGAATAGAAAAGGTGGTTTTAATCGCCCGTTGGATTTTGTCGCGTAACGGTAACACACAATCTTTCATCCTGTTGGGGCTGCCATGTGATATTAGTCTGTCCTTATTTCTAGTTTTACCAGTTTAAAATCTCGATCTTCCCCTATCTACTGCGGCTTACAATACCCATTGTATAGCTACGAACAGTATTTATCCATTTTCAATGCATTCATGCAGTATAAACAGGAAATATTACTGGTTATGTGAGGCTTAAGATTTAAGATACAATAAGTCTAAAAAATATCACTACAGAGCTTATAATATTGTGTTTTCAAACTTAATAATTTCCTGATATATAGATTTTTGTCTTTAGTCTAACTAAAAATTTTTCAAAAGAATTATTGGATATTACGTATTTTGCAAATAGCAGTTTTAATTTTTTTTTTATTATAATACTTCAGCATAGGTACCCAGAGTAAAACTAGAAGTGAGAGACAATCTATTAGCAACTTAGTTTTTTAAGTGTTATGCAAGTTTTCCATTTTGTATTGACTTTCAGTTACAATTTGATAAAGTGCCATGCATTGTCTAATATCTTACCATTTGAATGAAACAATATAAAAAATATGTGTCTGGAAATATTTGATAAAAGAGAACCTTAAGACTAATGCTATGGTATATTTTATATGTAACTTAAATGTCTGCTACAAAACTTCATACTTCCATTATGGTCTTGTACCTAAAAAAAATAAAAATGTACTATTTACAATTTTTCAACTACATGGTGATCTGGGTTTTTCAGTTATATGGTCTGATTAATGTGTTCATATCATGATCATGTTAAGTCTGAAGTTTTGTAGCCTTTTAGTGTATAAGTTAGTTAAGTCCGTTATTGCCGTGCCCGTGCGTTGCCGAGGCCCGCACGGTGTCCAGTCCAGCGCTCTGCGCACCAAGAAGCATGCTGAAGTCTGTCTGGGGTTGACTTTATGTGTTCAAAGAAGTATTCAGCGCATATTACTTATTTTACAAAATTTTTGCTATAAAATGGACCATCCGAGAGATGGTTTACCTTGTCCTTGTTCTCTAAGTTCTCTCTCTCTCTAACATTTAAATATTAAATTTGTATGAGAAAATTGAAATGATATTTTTTAGATTAAAAATTATTTCATTTACAAACTGCAAGTACCTTGAGTGAATTGAGTAACATATTTTAAAGTATTTTTAATATATAAATAATAACACAATTTCATGAAATTTTTGAACTAAAGATTATTTTCAAAATATTTGCCTTATATAATTTACTTTAGTCATTTTATATGTCTGTCACTTCTATGGACACAGTTATAAGACTGAAGCCAAAAGTGCCTTAGTTATAAGTTACCCGCACTCTGTCCCACACATAGCAATAGAAGATATATTTATACACATATACACACTTTTCCCTATACCCCCACTCCTCCATAAACTACAATAGTTAAGGGTTCATAGGCCATATTTTTGTGTTCTTTGCACATCTGATGTTTAGAAGTTGCTCCTCCATAGTTCTCATTATTATAACATAGGACAAACTTTCTCGACACTTATATTTTCTTGTTTAAGTTGTTACTGTAGAAAATTACCGCCATGGGACCGTACTTCCATCACTTGTTTTATTTTTATTACATTTGTTGTTCAATCAAAAGAAATTTATTTTTATCCATCTTAAAAAAAGAGATATTTGATATTTCTATGGTTGATTTTAAGACTCCTTTCATACTTTTTCAAAAATGAAAGTCACTTCTATTCATACATATGTTCAAACAACAGAGAAGTATGTCATATGAACCTCCATAGCCCATATACAAATGTTATAGTAATATATTGTGATAATATTTTATACAAGCACAGGCAGGGTGCGGGGGGCACAAGGCAAATGTCACCCCACACAGACTTGGGTGTGTTTGTCACAAGACCAACACCAATCGAATGAATCATGTGTTTGATGTGTGAATCAAGGCTTTTATACTCGTATTTCAAATATGAAAATAAAGTTATCATACCAAAATAAATAAAACACAATTATCATCTGTCTGTATTTGAAATAGTGTTATATAAAATCATTATATTGGCAGATCTGGTTCAGTTTTCGGTAATTGAAGTAATGTTAAAGAACGAATTGTCTTCTTGATTAGAGTATAATTTTATTGTCTATTTGAATAAATGTAAATATGTACCATCTGTTCCAATTGTAACTGAACCAGGCATCACTGTAATAAACACACTCAAACACAATCATTACAAAATTATATCCAAATTGCTAAATTTCTGTACACATTCAGTTGGATGGAATGTAAGAATTTGGCAATTTTCTGTTTCTTGACAAGGACAGGTGCAGTGTTTCATATGTGTTTTGAGTTTAAAAAAGAAATCTAATGCACCTGTCTTTGAAACAATTTTTATTTTAGACTTATATCCAGGTTTAAATTATATTGATATTTGCCAAACATATTTTGTTAAAATATTCTTTTCAAAGTGATTATAAACAGAACTTTTGGACCAGAAACTGAATTCAGATATATATTAAAAAGTTAAAATTCAGTTACAGTGAATGAAATTTAGTAATGTGGAATTATTAGCTCATAAATTGTTATCCTATTAAAAAATTATGATCAGATTTTGATAAACAAAATATATATTATTTGATAATTATAATGAATAATATTTTTAGTTGTTTTTTAATAAAATTTTGTGTTTAAATATTAATATTGTATAGTTGTAAACTATAAATAAATCAAAGCTCAAGATATTTTTTTCTTAATAAACTTGTAGTATAGAAACATATTTGCACCATAATAATATAATTTCATTCACTGTACCAACCAAAATTCAGAGGCCAAATCCTTCAGGCACATTACTATGTGTTTGGCACTTTGAAGAGTAATAATATTTGATGAGGTCAACTTGAGAAAATATGTGTAAATGTTACTTAATTTTTTTTTAATTTCCTGGAATTGTAACATAATTTTTCGGGATATAACAAAGATTCATTCACATTTGTAAATACCACAAGTTGAATGAGTAAAAAATAATTAAATCTTGTACATTTTTTGGTTGTAAGTGTAAATTTTTACTGTACTTTGGATTTACGTTCAAACATTTATTTTTATTGTAGATTATTGTCTAAATTCACTTATTTATATGTGATAGATTGTATAATTTTTAAAATCCATGTGATGTTAATAATTTTGTTTGACTTATTTCAATTATTTAGATATGATATACTACAGAACAAATAAGGGTTAAGTGCCAGCAGTTGTTTCAAGACCTCTGTCGCAAAACTTTGTTTGATTTGTCATATTTAGTTTTGTTGATAATTTGATTATACAAGCCAAGAAGTTATTAAAAAGGACATAAGAAGCGAAATTTTTTCACCTCCAAAATATATATAATTTCCAGATCGTTAATTAATTCATGTCAAACCTTGCCTGCTTGCTAGTTCGGACTACATACTTTATTTGTTCTGCGTAAATAAAATAGTCCGCTATGGTAAAAATAAATGTTTTTTTTACATAAAAGTTATATTTAGGTTACTATTTGATCACATGTTTTGGTGACTTTATTTAAAAAAATCTGTTTGTTTTTGTATTAGTTTAGGCGTACATATTTTCTTTGGTATACAACTTTTAAATTTTTTTTTTATTTATTTAAAATTTTAAGTTAATCAACTCGAACTGATATATTACTATTTTATTGAAGACATAAGATTTTTAATAATTTAAAAAAAAAATTAAACAAAGGGGCCCTTAGTCCAGAAAGAGTCTCAGTACATCCAACATCAACAATCAAGGTTGTGAACAGTTACACCCTGGTGAAAATTCTTATTCATGCAATATTGTGGTAAGAGTTTCTACTAATCTAAGATTTAAAGAAACAATAGAATACAAACTTGTGAAAAACATTATCAATGGAAACATTGTTGTAACAGATTCAACCAATCTAGTGATTTGAAGAGACATAATAGAATACATACTGGTGAAAAACATTATCAATGGAAATGTTGTGGTAAGAGAATAACAAAACTAACCGAATTGAAGAGACATAGTAGAATACATACAGGTGAAAAACATTATCAATGGAAACATTGTTGTAACAGATTGAACCAATCTAGTGATTTGAAGAGACATAGTAGAATACATACTGGTGAAAAACATTATCTATGGAAACATTGTTGTAACAGATCAACCAATCTAGTGATTTGAAGAGACATAGTAGAATACATACTGGTGAAAAAATATAAATGAAAATGTTGTGGTAAAAGATTCAACCAATCTACTGATTTGAAGAGACATAGTAGAATACATACTGGTGAAAAACATTATCAATGGAAATGTTGTGGTAAAAGATTCAACCAATCTAGTGATTTGAAGAGACATAGTAGAATACATACTGGTGAAAAAATATAAAAGAAAATGTTGTGGTAAAAGATTCAACCAATCTACTGATTTGAAGAGACATAGTAGAATACATACTGGTGAAAAACATTATCAATGGAAATGTTGTGGTAAAAGATTCAACCAATCTAGTGATTTGAAGAGACATAGTAGAATACATACTGGTGAAAAAATATAAAAGAAAATGTTGTGGTAAAAGATTCAACCAATCTACTGATTTGAAGAGACATAATAGATTACATACTGGTGAAAAAATATAAAAGAAAATGTTGTGGTAAAAGATTCAACCAATCTACTGATTTGAAGAGACATAATAGATTACATACTGGTGAAAAAATATAAATGAAAATGTTGTGGTAAAAGATTCAACCAATCTAGTGATTTGAAGAGACATAGTAGAATACATACTGGTGAAAAAATATAAAAGAAAATGTTGTGGTAAAAGATTCAACCAATCTACTGATTTGAAGAGACATAATAGATTACATACTGGTGAAAAAATATAAATGAAAATGTTGTGGTAAAAGATTCAACCAATCTACTGATTTGAAGAGACATAATAGATTACATACTGGTGAAAAAATATAAATGAAAATGTTGTGGTAAAAGATTCAACCAATCTACTGATTTGAAGAGACATAATAGATTACATACTGGTGAAAAAATATAAATGAAAATGTTGTGGTAAAAGATTCAACCAATCTACTGATTTGAAGAGACATAATAGATTACATACTGGTGAAAAAATATAAATGAAAATGTTGTGGTAAAAGATTCAACCAATCTACTGATTTGAAGAGACATAATAGATTACATACTGGTGAAAAAATATAAATGAAAATGTTGTGGTAAAAGATTCAACCAATCTACTGATTTGAAGAGACATAATAGATTACATACTGGTGAAAAAATATAAAAGAAAATGTTGTGGTAAAAGATTCAACCAATCTACTGATTTGAAGAGACATAATAGATTACATACTGGTGAAAAAATATAAATGAAAATGTTGTGGTAAAAGATTCAACCAATCTACTGATTTGAAGAGACATAATAGATTACATACTGGTGAAAAAATATAAATGAAAATGTTGTGGTAAAAGATTCAACCAATCTACTGATTTGAAGAGACATAATAGATTACATACTGGTGAAAAAATATAAATGAAAATGTTGTGGTAAAAGATTCAACCAATCTACTGATTTGAAGAGACATAATAGATTACATACTGGTGAAAAAATATAAATGAAAATGTTGTGGTAAAAGATTCAACCAATCTACTGATTTGAAGAGACATAATAGATTACATACTGGTGAAAAAATATAAATGAAAATGTTGTGGTAAAAGATTCAACCAATCTACTGATTTGAAGAGACATAATAGATTACATACTGGTGAAAAAATATAAAAGAAAATGTTGTGGTAAAAGATTCAACCAATCTACTGATTTGAAGAGACATAATAGATTACATACTGGTGAAAAAATATAAATGAAAATGTTGTGGTAAAAGATTCAACCAATCTACTGATTTGAAGAGACATAATAGATTACATACTGGTGAAAAAATATAAATGAAAATGTTGTGGTAAAAGATTCAACCAATCTACTGATTTGAAGAGACATAATAGATTACATACTGGTGAAAAAATATAAATGAAAATGTTGTGGTAAAAGATTCAACCAATCTACTGATTTGAAGAGGCATAATAGATTACATACTGGTGAAAAAATATAAATGAAAATGTTGTGGTAAAAGATTCAACCAATCTACTGATTTGAAGAGACATAATAGATTACATACTGGTGAAAAAATATAAATGAAAATGTTGTGGTAAAAGATTCAACCAATCTACTGATTTGAAGAGACATAATAGATTACATACTGGTGAAAAAATATAAATGAAAATGTTGTGGTAAAAGATTCAACCAATCTAGTGATTTGAAGAGACATAGTAGAATACATACTGGTGAAAAAATATAAAAGAAAATGTTGTGGTAAAAGATTCAACCAATCTACTGATTTGAAGAGACATAATAGATTACATACTGGTGAAAAAATATAAATGAAAATGTTGTGGTAAAAGATTCAACCAATCTACTGATTTGAAGAGACATAATAGATTACATACTGGTGAAAAAATATAAATGAAAATGTTGTGGTAAAAGATTCAACCAATCTACTGATTTGAAGAGACATAATAGATTACATACTGGTGAAAAAATATAAATGAAAATGTTGTGGTAAAAGATTCAACCAATCTACTGATTTGAAGAGACAATAGAATACATACTGGTGAAAAAACATTATCAATAGAAATGTTGTGGCAGGAGTTTTCACCAATTTGGTGATTTGAAAAGACACAATAGAATACAAACTTGTGGATAACCATACCAATGCAATGGTATGGTAGGAGTTTCAACCAATCTGGTGATTTGAAGACACATAGTAGAATACTTACTGGTGAAGAACCATATTCATGCAATGGCGTGACAGGACTTTCAACCAATCTAGTGATTTGAAGAGACATAGTAGAATACATTCTGGTGAAGAATCATATCCATGCAATGGCGTGGTAGGAGTTTCAACCAAACTGGTGATTTGAAGAAACAAAAGAATACATACTAGAGAAAAACATTATCATGCAATGTTGTAATAATAGTTTCAATCAATGCAGTGATTTGAAAATACAAGTATAATTTAATAGAATAACAATTTAGTAAATATTTTTATCAAGTAATTCGCGTGGTGAAAAGTATTACGTATGCAATGTTGAGATTCTTTCTGGATAATGGGCCGTACTTGTTTGAATGTGTAAAGCAAAGTAATTCTGTTTAAAAATGGCAATTCTAACATTATTTTTGTCTACCCACTAAAACATAAAAATGCATAGTATAGAATATTTTCTTTTTATTGCCCTTATTTTTCTGTATGCCTTTTTTGGAAAAGGTTTGTGGTCATTGTAAAATTTAATAAACTTTTGGAAAACTTATTAGTTTATTTATTGGTGCTGTAGTTTGATGCTGATGCCACTTATAGATGTAGTCCAATACAATTTCCCTGATACACCCAAATTATGAGTACAGAAGTTTCTCTCAGTAACACCTTTTAAAGATATATCTACGGATATCGCGCGAGTTGAATGTAGAGTTCAGGAATGCGATAGGTAATGCGATAAATTTAAACAATACTTCATGTTTACCATTTAAACCTAATGAAATCTCTAATTTTTGTTTTGCCTTTCTTCAACACACATATTGTCTAAAACGTTTTTCGCCATTTCTCGTGCTTTTGACGATGAATAAAAACTCGTTTTTTGGAACGCATACTTATGGACGCGGATTAATCATTATTAAAATCAGAAAATAACACGGGATCGTAAGTTTACTATTAAAACGGTAAGCGACGACTACGGCACAGCCTACAGGCACCTGTAGGCGTGCGGACAGTGGGGGGAAATGCGTTCGACTCGCGCGATAACAACCTTAATTGCCCGCTAATAAGATTCATTTTAGTAGTACTTAGCTGGACCGTGGACTCCTAAAACATTGAAAAATCGCATACTAAGATATACTTGTACTTACACAGTGGCGTGCGAATAAGAAAGTAGGCAAGTAAGTAGTGGAACGCCCGGTCCCGAATGAGTAGAGAATATCTTCCCTACTAGCATTGATTCGAGTAGGTTTAGCGCGAGTTGGGCTTACGGATGTCGACATCGCATCTTCGCTCAATCTTTCTATTCACCTTTCCACATCGGACGGTGCACGCAGGCACTTGAAATTACAAACACACAGAGTTCGGCAGTGCCGCACGGCACTCTTACCTCACCCACTTTTCACCCTTATTACGTGTACAAGATGGTTTATTTTCCTACGCAATTATGAACGAGTGAAGTCCGATACACATTTCGTTACGATTCAAGGCCACCAATATTCGACGTCATAGCTTTACGGGCATAGCATTTTTGTGTTCACTTGTTCCCGGGCGGCGCAGCGAGCGGTCGTTATCAAGACTGCACAAAGATTGTTCTTTGTGGAGATTTTGGTTTTATTTTATAAAGAACATATAATGTTTATTACAAAAAATATAAAATTTAGTAAATAAAACAAGTAATTATCAATGAAAATAATAATTTATTCTAAAATATACCTATTTTTACACTTATTGTCGAATGAAAAGTCTGTGTCAAATAAAACAAAAACGCAAAATGAATAATTTATACATGCTTTTATAGCTTCTTTCAGTAACAGTCACTCAAATCACCCTAGTTATAAGCATTTTATTACTACACGTAAAATAATACGCACGGGGAGAACGCTGTACGAGCGCCGAACTAAGGCGAACATTTTGCGGCGGAGAGAGCCGATGTGGAAACGTTCATAGTTCTATAACATCAAAACTAAAAAAACACAGGTAGCGTAGGGACGTCGCTTTCACTGTGTATTTTCTATCGCATTTATCATGGGGAGTGTTCCGAAGAGCTCTTTCATCTGATTCCTGCCGCCGAATTCCACCTTCGCTCGACACGCCCCAAATTTAGTATATCATTCCCACCACCTGGATGTATGGCGTTCCTCCACAGTGTGGTTTTCAAGGAACTTTCTTCCACGTACGGCCAATCTGTGGAATGAGCTTTCTTGTGCGGTGTTTCCACGATACGACATGATAGGTACTTTCAAAAAAAGCGCGTACAAATTTTATAGGGCAACGCTCTTGTTATTTCTCTGGTGTTGCAAGAGAATGTGGCCGGCGGTGATCACTTAACACCCGTACGCTCGTTTGTCCTCTCTTCCAAAAAAAACTTCTGTGACATTTATTTGGGTCCGGCCATATCTCTCTCGTTTCCGAGGCCGTTACCTACTAGATGTACATATTTTGTCGAAGCTTAAAAGTAAATACATAATATTAGCTAGTTCTATATAAACCGTTGTATCGTGGACAGCGAAGAACGTTACAGCAAAACAAAATCCATTTACAATTAAATAATTTATTTAACTCTGAGATTCACATATACACATACAATGAATAATTTATTTCTATACAGGAACATTATGCTAGCCTAACGTTATTAATATTTATTAAGTGTCCAGACACAGACTGAATTAGACACCTTTTATAATAAAAAAAATGAATCAATCAAAAACAAAATATTTATAGTACATTTCAAGGGTTTCATAACTTGAAGGATAGACAACGGAAGGCCTATAAACAAGCTAGTGAAATAACTGACAAATGAGACTTAACATCTTATGTCTCAAGGTGACGAGCGCAATTGTAGTGTCTCTCAGAATTTTTGGGTTTTTCAAGAATCCTGAGCGGCACAGCATTGTAATGGGTGGGGCGTATCAATTACTATCTGAGCTGAACGTAATGCTCGTTTCGTCCTTTATATTCATAAAAAAAAAATTCAATTTAAAACCAAAATGGCTGCCATACAAATCAAGGAAAATAATTTTTAACGAAGATATATAAAGAGTACAGAGTGTGCAAAGATAATTATTATAATATATATATTTTAAGGTGATTCAGTAAGTTTCGTGTGCCTATTGTCACAGGCACACCGGCATCTTTTATAAGGCGTCCGTTCACTTAAATACACACAAAAAAAACAATAAGATCTGAGTAAATTATGAGGTATAGGGGATCTTAACTACAGATAAAAAATAATATTTAGATATGCAATATTATAACGCAGTATAAAAATCTAATAATAAACTATTTAATATAACACAGTAATCTTAACAAATAAAAATAAAATATTTCAATAAAACGTGCTCAAGTTACATTGAATTATCAATAAATGTCCAAAATGTAATTTAATTTCAGTTTGTAGCAGGTATGACAAACATTTTATTTGAACCTAAAAAAAAAAACAATATTTACACATAAGAGTGGTTTTATATGTATACAATATATGTGTTATGGATAAAATTTAAAAAAAAAGGTACAATTACACAAAAACTTGCTATTAACGATGTCTCGACAATTTTATTTTATAAAAATCAACTTATTAAATTTCTTGCGATTGAATTATTAAAACGCTATAAATTTAAATATTTACAACAACCACTCATGTAATAAAAAGTTAGTCAAGAAAATTATCATTGAAAAACAAATTGCGTAAAAGGTGAACATTTTTTAGGTTGTATAAAGTTATATAAACTGTATTTAAATAATTATTTCGGGGTTGTTCAGCAATTACTACAGTTTTTCTTTTCAGTTCAGAGTTTGACATATCTTGAGAGCACATTTTGTTTAATCTACATACTATTTATTCAAAAAAAAGTATAAATAGTGAGTAATATTTTTTGTCAGTCTTCAAAATAAAAATGCATACGGCTCACTAGATGGTGGGTGAGCGATCACACAACACCAATAATCTAATGATTAATAATGAGGTGATATGGAGGTACTATGTACTAGAGAAGCTATTTTTATTAATTATTGTGTCTCGGTCTGAAGGGCGCCGTAGTACAGCGTGATATTACTTGGCAAATGAGACTTAACATCTTATGTCTCAAGGTGACGAGCGCAATTGTAGTACCGCTCAAAGTCTTTGAGCGGCACTGCATCATAATGGGCAGGGCGTATCAATTACTATCAGCTGAAGTCCTGCTCGTCTTGTTCCTAATTGTACTAGGTTTTCGCAGTCGCTCGGCGTAAATTTGAGCGAAGCGAGGTAAACTAAGTCTGTGTATAAAAACAAAACCCACAGTCTTACAATTAAAACTTATTGTGATTTGATCAATCGGCTATTTTTAAATAAATATATATAGCGCGTGCTAATTAAGAATAATTTGTAAATCATTGTTAAATATAATAATTGAATCAAGTCGAAATTCAAAATTCTGTCTCGACAATAATCTAGAAAATTTCGAAAGCTTTCTATGAGTTCATTTTTTTTAAATCGGTCCAGAAATGGCCGAGAAACAATTTAACACAGAAATCAATTGGAGTCACCCGGTGTGAGCTTCACTTCGCTCAATAAGAAAAGTGAGTTGACTACACCTGGCCACAACTCGTTACAATCAATTGCGGAACACGATGCGAAGTCTTCTCTATTATGTAGTACATCACATATTGCCTCAAGGATGATTTATAATAATAATCTAGATTCTAGAACATTTACTTACTCTAGTTTCATAGAGATATTTGCAAAAAAATACTTAAATAATACTCTTGGCAAAATAATATTTAACGCTACCTCGGAAATACATAGAAATAATTGTATTTAACTATATAGGTATAACAGTAAACAACAAATTAGAAAAGGGTGGCCCATCGATAAATTATTACTTACTTACTATTAAATAAAACACGAAAGAGCCAATGTTGATAGTAATATTCCAAGAAATTTAGACTGTCGTTGATACCCAGAAAAAGCGACACGCCGTTGTTGCCAACCTTTGGTATTCTTTTTATTTATTTATATAATTTATCATCTTTACTTATTGTACTGTTAATAGTATTCCTTTTAATTGGCGTATCTATTCTGTATAATTTTTAATACACTCTTTTCATTTTGTTAGCTGTAAGGAATCATAAATAAATAAATATACCAATATCGACTTTAAAAATGTTCAAGCATAAGTCATACGTTACTAATTTTTCATAAAGTAACTTCATTAACTTAAATATTTATAAATATTCTGTAATCAATTTTCAGTACACAAAGAGGCGGAAGTCAGAATACCTGTATTTATACAATACGATGTTTATAACCAAGTATATAATAAAAAGTTAAAATTAATATTTAAAAAACAAATTACGTAAAAGGTGAACATTTTTATTTTGTATAATAGTTATTTATGCAACTGTTGTGTAATAAGGGGTATTAAAACACGAATGTGGGTTTATCACACGAGGCGAAGCCTTCGTTTTGAATTAACGTCACTGTCAATGTCAAAGTGACATGTGACATCGGACTTGGTTGTCAACCTTTGGACGTATTCTTATTATTTGTTTTAAACTCATACCTAACTAATCAGCCATAAAGGAACTTCGATAAATAAAATGCTAAATCAAGACATTAACACATCTGTAACAAATAAAATCCCGCATTTGACGGCGAAAATTCAAAATGGCGCTGCCTCGTCCAACGTGTGTAGCCAATTGAAGATCATCATGTTTCGTTCATACTTTGACAGCGGCCGGCCTCTTTCACGCTCTAAGTCTGCCGTAGTTAAAGCCAACTGAGCTGATTCTGAAAATGTATAATTAATTCAACTTAAATAGATGACTTACGGTATGCAGACATGGTCGCTAACTATGGGCCTTATGAGAAAGTTCATGGTCGCTCAGAGGGCAATGGAGAAGGCTATGCTCGGAGTTTCCCTTCGAGATCGAATCAGAAATGAGGAGATCCGTAGGAGAACCAAAGTTACCGACTTTGCCAACGTGATTGTGAAACTGAAGTGGCAGTAGACAGGGCACATAGTTCGACGGACAGATGGCCTCGAATGGCGATCACGTAATGGAAGACGCAGTGTTGGTAGGCCCCCCACAAGATGGACCAAGATCGTCGGAATATGTTGGATGAGGGCAGCGCAGCACCGATCGTCATGGAAATCTTTGGGGGAGGCCTTTGTCCAGCAGTGGACGTCTTCCGGCTGGTGATGAAATAGATAGCATCTACTACCCGGTTATACTATAAGCTAGACCTGACGTCGATGACGTCGCTTTGTTACGGTGTGCGAAACAAGCATCTGTTAGTGTTACCAACATATTAATAATTTTAATTCAATGAAATTTTTATTTTTGGCTTGATTTTATTTAATTAGCATGTTTAATTTATAATCAATCTTGTTGTTAAATTGCAATAATCTATTGAAATGTTGAATATAGACAGTCAACTAGCAACACCAATGTGACGTTGTCAGTTGACCTCGAATACAGGCATTCCAGTTGTAGCGCTGGCACGGGGTGGTCGATTAAAATGTTTTAAATTCTATTATTACAGTAGTTTGTTACTAAATACGTTCTTTAATAATCATAAGGTTTGATCTCAATACAGTGTTAATATATCACTAGGATATTCCGAGTGGTGTTAAAATATCTCACCTGGATGTACGAATGAGTGTTTCCTGGGCACAGCCAACGTCGTGGGTCCAGGACCACACACGGCACTGACCGCCGCAGCCTGTCCACAAACAAACAGACAAATAAATATTATATTACACAGCAAAATAACACAAAATTTAAAAAAAAAAAAAGATTTTGATGCAGTTTTTTAAATATTTTTATGAAAATAAGGGACGAGATGAACAGGACGTTCAGTTGATGGTAATTGATACGCTCTACCCATTACAATGCAGTGCCGCTCAGGATTCTTGAAAAACCTAAAATCTCTGAGCTGCACTACAACTGCGCTCGTCACCTTGAGACATAAGATGTTAAGTCTCATTTGTCCGGTAATTTCACTAGCTACGGCGGCCCTTCAGACCGAAACACAGTAATGTATTCACATAACTGCTTCACGGCAGAAATAGGCGCCTTTGTGGTACCCATAATCTAGCCGGCTTCCTGTTTTCCAGTTTTTTTAATAGATAAAATGATGCAAGAGCTAATTTGCTAATTTTCGGCAATAACCGCATTTTTTGGCGCTTACATTGATTGCAAAGTATCATCAAATCTACATAGGCTGCACTAAAAGTTTCGGGAATTGAATATTTCCACTGTTCCTGTCATATTAAAATCTTTTTAATTGAAAACTCCTTGGTTTTAAAAATCGAATACCATTTATTTATTTAAGAAAAGATTCTCGGTCTTGTCACAAGTTCTTGCCAAACTTGTTTTGTCGTTTAAATGGAATTGAGTCGAGAAAATTCTAGAGCGCTGATTTATTATGACTTTCGAAGTGGTTCAACACAAAACCAGTGTGTTGACCGGATGATTTCTGCATTTAGTGATGAAGCCCCATCCATAACCACAATTTATCGCTGGTTTGCTGAATTTTAACGTTAACGTGTCAAGCTCAGTGATGATCCCCGTCAAGGTCGTCCAAAAACTACAGTCACCAAAGAAAACGTTGATGCTGTGCGTAAGCTGACTGAGGAAGATCGACATGTGACATACCGCGAAATTCAGGCAACTTTAGACATTGGCATGAGTCAAATACAAATAATCTTGCATGAACAATTAGGTGTAAAAAAGTTGTTTTCCCGATGGATACCGCATTTGCTCTGTGAAGAGCAATGCACTTATAAGATATACACAGCATTAATGTTGCACAATACGTCAGCTGTATAGCTACAGATATACTGCTATAAGCATTTCGATGACGCAAACTAACGAGATTTCAATCATCCAAAAAGTGTCTTACAATATACACTGGCCTGCAAAAGTAAGTATCACACTTTTCAAATTAAATTTTTTTCTTAACTATAGAAGGTAGAGATTTTAGATTAAAAACGTTTTGTTGCAAATTTTATGGGCTTTAATTCTTAGAAACTAAAATTATACATTAGTAACATTTTTAACTTAAAAAAGATAAAACAATGAAAATAGACATTTTTAGTTTAGTGTAAAAAAATTCAACTAAAATGTATTACATGTTATTTAATTTTTAATAACTGGTATTGCCTCCTCGAGCTCTGATTTCAGCTTCGAGCCGGTTTGGCATACTGAACACTAGGTTTCGGAGCCGATGTTGGGGAATATTCTCCCATTCTTCTACCAGGGCCTGCTTTAGTGCCCTGAGGGTAGTATGTGGTGGTCTGCGATTTCTGACTAGCCTCCCAAGCTCATTCCAGGCGTGTTTAATCGGGTTGATCAGGACTTCTTGATGGCCAAGCCATCACGCTGATACCGACCTCCTGAATATACTCTTGTACGATATGGGCTGTGTGTGGCCGGGCATTATCATGCATCAGCATCGATCCATCACCCATATTTGCTAAATACGGCCCTGCATACTCATTGAGAATCTCTTGAGCATATCTTTGTCCAGTGAGGGTGCCATTTTCTATGGCTACTAGCTCTGTAGACCTTCTGAAGATATGCCAGCCCATACATGTACACTGTCTCCACCGTATTGGACTCTTTCTGAGATGCAGGCTTGAAGGTTCGCTCACCAGGTCGCCTGTAAATACTTCGCCTTCCATCAGAAGTGTAAAGGGAGAATCGAGACTCATCTGCAAACAAAATTCTTGACTATTCTTCTTCATCCCACTGCATGTGTTCACGGGCGTATCGCAGTCTCGCTACTCGATGCTGTCTCTCGAGTTTTGGGCCACTTGCTGGTCTTCGGGGTTTCAAATTTGCTTCAGCAAGTCTTCTTCTCACTGTACTGTCACTAATGTAGTCCCTCCGCGTCTGAAGTAGCTGTTGCTGGACTTCAACTGCATTTTGGTGGCGATTTCTTAACACAGTGGAAATAATATAACGATCTTCTCGGGCACTGGTACACCTGGGTCTGCCATTACAAGGTGGTGGTGTCCAGTCTCTTCGTACCTTCGCTTTACCTTCTGGACCGTTCGTACCGTCACACCCACCATTCTTGCAGTGCGACGCATACTGATGCCTAGTTCCAGAAAAGCCATGATCCTAGCACATTCTTCAACTGAAAGAGGCATGATAAATAAATGTTATGTGCTTTTTAGCATAAATTTTTAAAACAAGACCCATCGATCTTGAAAAAAATTTAAAACAGAAAGAAAAATGTGAATGGTAAAATTGTAATTCTGAAACGTCCACTTTGAAAAAGGAATGGTTTTGTTTTTGAAGTTTCTTTTCAGCCAATTCTTAAAAGAAGGTTACCGACTATAAAGTTTTTATGTACAAAATTAAATTCTCTTTGGAGTCCTTTTTATTTCGAAAGTATATCTTGTGAACTTAAAACGTTATCCCAATTTTAAAAGTGTGATACTTACTTTTGAAGGCCAGTGTAGGTATATTTATATTAGCTTTTTTAATAATTGATATATCTCGTCATGAGCATGTCGGTGACGCGAAACCATATGGTTTACCCCTACCAAAAAGTGACCAACGCGGCCAAAGAAGTTTTCATTTCAAAAATGTTTTTAATATTTTTGGGTTTTTAAAACAATATTTTAACAGTCATATAATTCGCAAAATATAGAAATATATTGTAGCTGACAGATTGTTGAGAGTTAGGTTCAAAATATTAATTAAACAATTCATCGTCAGTGTGTTTTAACTAAACTGCTGTTCGTCGTTCAATATCCGAGGCGTTGCAATCGTAAATAGCATAGCCTAACGTAATGTATGAGCATATAGGTGAAAGTGGTCCTATTTATCTTCTTATTCAGACCTCTATAAAACATACATTGACGCACGAACTAGACTCCCAATCCCCTATTAAAAGGTCGTCAAAAATTACCGAGCGGCATTGTATATACGTATACATTAACTTAAAATAACATTGAAACACTTAGTGCGTGGCGTTGTGTTCAAAGCGCGGTCGAAACATGACTGAATGAAAGTTTTGCTTCAGACAATAATTTTTGAGTGTGATTGTAGTTGTTTATTGTATGTCTGGAATGGAATCATAATAAATTTTGCCAAAGAACACTTACCTCTAGCTTGTCCAAGTTGAACTCAGATTGAGAAAGCCTCTCCAACGCACGGTAAGTAGTCAACAAGCGTCGCTTGATATAGCTCTGTCGCACCTGACACAAAAACATTTATTTAAAACTCACAATTTCAATTACAATATGTTATGTTTTTAAAGTGATAAACCCTCACTTCTAGGATTAATACACAAATAAAATTTGAAAAACAAAATTTTATAAACGATGCGGGATTCGAACCCACGACCTCCGGCGTTCCGTGCACCGGCTCTAACCAACCGTTCGAGCTCATCGTTCGATTACTGCCTCGTTATAAAATTCTATTTGCTTTGTTCAACTCTCAGGTTGTGGCTTCTTCTTCTCAAGTTAGCTCAGTTGATAGATTTTTTGTATTGTTTGTAAGTTGGTTGATAGCGATGCGGGACTCGTTCCCGCGCCTCTGGAGAGTTAAACAAGACATACGGTCGATGCGTGACTCGGACGGTTGGCTCAGGTGTTTGGTAAGAGTTAAATACAAATTAAAAACGTTAAATTGTTTTCAGTTTTTTTTTTAAATATGTTATGTTATCGATTCATAATCATTATTTTTTTTAAATCAAAATTTTTATTAAGCGTTCCGAGTACAATTTAATTCAGTCCATAGGACCTAAATGGAATTGAGTACAATGTTATGTCACTGTTTTTAATGGTTTAATTAAGTTTTAGAGCCTAAATGAAATTGAGTACAATGTTATGTCACTGTTTTTAATGGTTTAATTAAGTTTTAGGGCCTAAATGGAATTGAGTACAATGTTATGTCACTGTTTTTAATGGTTTAATTAATTTTTAGGGCCTTAATGGAATTGAGTACAATGTTATGTCACTGTTTTTAATGGTTTAATTAAGTTTTAGGGCCTAAATGAAATTGAGTACAATGTTATGTCACTGTTTTTAATGGTTTAATTAAGTTTTAGGGCCTAAATGGAATTGAGTACAATGTTATGTCACTGTTTTTAATGGTTTAATTAATTTTTAGGGCCTAAATGAAATTGAGTACAATGTTAGTCCCTGCTTTTAATGGTTTAATTAAGTTTTAGGGCCTAAATGAAATTGAGTACAATGTTATGTCACTGTTTTAATGGTTTAATTAAGTTTTAGGGCCTAAATGAAATTGAGTACAATGTTATGTCACTGTTTTTAATGGTTTGATTAAATTTTAGAGCCTAAATGAAATTGTGTACAATGTCATGTCACTGTTTTTAATAGTTTAATTAAGTTTTAGGGCCTAAATGATTGAGTACAATGTTAGTCCCTGCTTTTAATGGTTTAATTAAGTTTTAGGGCCTTAATGGAATTGAATGCAATGTTATGTCACTGTTTTTAATGGTTGAATTAAGTTTTATGGCCCAAATGAAATTGAGTACAATGTTTTGTCACTGTCTATAAGAGGTTTTATTAAGTTTTAGATCCTAAATGGAATTGAGTACAATGTCAAGTCACTGTTTTAAGAGGTTTTATTCTGTCCATAAAGCCTTTTTTTGGTTAAATTATGCAATTAATGGTTAAAATTTATGGTGGTCATAATATGCGGCTCCTGACTGAATGCATCATTGAGGCTTATGATATGTGGATAGATAAAGTAGTGTATGTAACTGTACATAATTAGACAAACACTCGTGTGATGTTATTAAACCCACACTCATGTTTAATGCCCTTCTTTATGTACAGTCACATAAACCACTATTCTATACGAAGACCTTTTTTTTGAACATAATTCGCAGATAATTTGCTAAAGTACGTACATAATTGTTAAATATATTCGCAGAAAATTAGGTATCAATTTACGGAACTAGTGCTTAGAAATTAGAATAAGTTAAATAAATAACTTAAAGTTTATTTCTTTAACAATAAGTACTTAAAAACTAGGGATAGGTGTCTCCCATTAAGCTTTTTGCCTGTGTTGGTACTTGAGAGGCACCTCCCTTTTACATTGATTTATGACAAAGTTACAAAAACTATATTCTTACAAGTTAACAGACAGAAAGAAAGACATGATTCAGAGAAGGGGGTAGTTCGAAATAGTCGGGAGTGTTCTGAAGTTAGTTCAGAAGGGATTTTTGTATGTGTGTGGGTGTTGAGTTAAAAATAGTAGATTGTTCAAAATCAAAATATTTTATTGCAAGTCACATTTTACAGTAGGATGGTTGGTACATTAATGGGTAGACAATATGTGACGCCCTGCAAGGGCACAGCAACGTTATACATGAAATAAATAAGTCTTATACATTTTTTACATTCTTATACTATATTGTAACTAATTCTCAAACTTGTAATTAAAAAATTCGGGTAAATCGTAGAAGCATTTTGAGACTAAAAAATTTTTAAGATGTCTTTTAAATAGAGAAGGCTTCTCTTTATTTTTAATTTCGTTTGGGATGTGATTATAAATTTTTATTGCCATGTGGTGAGGGCTCGATGACACTAATGACATACTTGTTTGGGGAATTTTTAATTTGTTTAAATTTCTATTATTTCGCTTGTTATTTGGTAGTGTTGAGTATAAGTCCGAATGTTTTTTAACAAATTTACATGCTTCTAGGATGTAAATTGAAGTAAGGGTTAAAATTTTGTGTTTAGTAAAATATGGTCTACATGAATCCATCTGCTGAATATTTTCTAAAATTCTGATACATTTTTTCTGTTGAATAAATATATCTTTTATTTCACTACAGTTTCCCCATATTAATATTCCATATGATAATCTAGAATGTGCATATGCATAATAAGCAGCAAGGGCAGATTTGAAATCTGTTACGCGTTTTAGTTGGTAAAGAGCATAAGTAAAAGATGACATTTTGCTTTTTAATTTCTGTAGATATGGCTTCCATGTCAAGTGTGAGTCTAAATCAATTCCCAGTAGTGTAGCTGTGTCAACTGTTTCAAGTTGTGAATTTTTGTAAGAATAAGATATATTTAAGGGGGATTTTTGATAAGGTTTAAAAGGTATAATTTTAGTTTTATTAATATTAAGTTCAAGATTATTATTATTTAGCCAATAAAAGATTTTGTCCATTGTAATATTTAATTTTTCTTCTAGTTGTTTTAAATTAGAGCATGGGATCAAAATAGAAATGTCATCAGCAAAAAGAGTACAATCATCGTCTATTAAGGGAAGATCATTTATATATATGAGAAACAATATACAACCCAACACACTGCCCTGTGGAATCGATCCTGATAAGTGAGCTTTATTAGATCTTATGTGGTCTATCTTTCCAGTCTCGAAGTTAGTATTTTCTATTTCCACATATTGAAAACGATTATTAAGGTAAGATTTGAACCATTTATGGGCAATTCCTCGAATTCCTGAGAGAAATAATTTTTCTAGTAAGATATCATAAGAGACTCTATCGTATGCTTTGCTCATGTCAAGCAGTACGCCAACTGAATATTTTTTATTATTAAGTGAATCAAATATTTTTTGTATGTATTTGTATATCGCTAAAGTTGTGGAATGGTTTTTCCTGAAACCATGTTGGCTTTCATTTAGGATATAATATTTTTCCAGAAAACTACTTAGGCGTATAGCCATTGCAGTTTCAAATATCTTCGCTGATGTAGGTAGAAAGGCAATAGGTCGGTAATTATTTACATCAGATGTGTTTCCTTTCTTATATACCGGTTTTATTATGGATATCTTTAGATCGTCCGGAAATAATCCTTCACAGAATGATTGATTAATAAGTTTAGTGTACGGGTAGGTTAAAATATCAGCACATTTTTTTATTAAAAAAGGGGGGATTTCATCTATTCCGAAAGAGTTTTTATTCTTAAGATTTTTTATTATGTTAAAGATGTCTTTGGGTTCAAACGAATTTAGAAATAACGAATTAATTAATTTATTAGAATTTATAGCTATATTGTCGTTTTTTACTTTAGGGCTTGATGAGATGGATAAATAGAAACTATTAAATGTATTAGCAATAATTTTCGGATCTACTATAATATTATTCTCTGAAGATTTAAGACTTATGTTTTGCTTTATTCTTATAGTACTTTTATTTGTTTCATTTTTTATTATTTTCCACATGGATCGTGTTTTATTATCAGCTGAGCTGAATTTACGGATATTTATAATTTTCTTAGATTTATTTATACAACTTTTTAAAACTTTGCAATATCTCTTATAAAAATTTGTTAATACTTTATTTTTGGTTTGTGATACAAGGAGTTTTAATAATCTTTTATTTTGACATGATTTTTTAATTCCTAGTGTTAAATAAGGTTTATTTTGGTTTAGAGTAAATTTAGTTAGTAATTTAGGTATGCATTTATTCAGGGCAGTAACAATTATATTTAGGAATATCTTATAGTTTTCGTTAACGTTATTGTTAGGCTTAAGTTGATCATCCCAGTTGATATTCGCGAGTTCGTTTTTAAATTTATTTATATTAAAGTCATTAAATTTACGTTTTAATTTAATGAAAGACTGTTTATTGTGGAAAGTAAAAGGTAATGTGAAAATGATGCCCTTGTGATCTGATAATCCAAAATCATATATATCAATTTTTGAGCCTTCTAGATAGAAATTTGTAAAAATTAGGTCTATGCACCTTTTAGTTGTAGGAGTTATTCTAGTAGGCTTTGAGACTTTTTGATGGAAGTTATAACACAACAAGAGGTTATTGAGTCTGCTTTTTTCCTTTGCATCTAGAAAATCAAC
Source organism: Leptidea sinapis (assembly GCF_905404315.1). NCBI lineage: Eukaryota > Metazoa > Arthropoda > Insecta > Lepidoptera > Pieridae > Leptidea > Leptidea sinapis. Next base: position 9,785,757 of record NC_066293.1, on the reverse strand, counting down.
ATTCATATCTCCCATAATAATAATGTTTTTATTCATTTCTTTTTTATTAATGTTAATGAGGAGATTTTCTAATAAGTTGTAAAACAATTCTACTTCTCTACTACTATTAGGCCAGTACAGATTAATCAGTAGTAGATTATTTTTAGGTATCTCTATTGCACATACTTCGAATACCATTTCGTTAGAGATAACTGACATATCAACACGTTCTAAATATTCTAAATTATTTTTAACAAATATGCAAACACCGCCGCCTTCATGATGTACACGACAGAAGGAAGCTGCCATGATATAATTATTTATGTGTAATGTTTTTTGTTTTTCTATAGATAACCAGGTTTCCGAGATACACATAACTTGTAGATTAGGTAATTCAACAGTTAAATGGTCAAGTAGATGTATTTTATTGCAGATGCTTTGCATATTTTGATAAAAGATATTTAACTGTTTTGACGATCTGTTTGTAATATTTTGTGTGTTCATGTCTGAACTAGGTCCGAAAGTTATATCTATTTACCATTTTACGCTCATTTCTTAATTCACGATCAGTTCGGCGTTGTACATTACTTATATTTTCACCTATATTTGTAGCGGGACGACGTCGAGTTGAATGCTCGCCCGGCGATTTATTGAAGGTAGATTTAGATTTCACGCCATCGGTAATATTGCATTTCTTATTGTTTATATTAATATGCTGTACGTTCTCTAGCGATGAAGTGCTGTGTTCTAAGTCTGTTGAAGTGTTGATTATAGGTTGTGGTGTATTTGTTGAATTGTGTAATTTAGATTGAGGTGTCGGGGCTGCTTCAGTGTCCGCGAGATTCGAACGGTTTCCTTTCTGTTGATTATATGTTTCAGGCGTTAAAAACTCACTAAGACGTATTCTGTTATTATAGTGGTAACGAATATTTTGAGATGTTTGGAGAAGGTGCTTTACCATCCTTTTGCTGATAAGTTCTACAACTAGTGGACGGGTATGTGTGTATTTTCCTATTCTATACATATCTTCTACGTAGCCATGTATGTCCACCCCATATGTCTCGTAAATGTAGTATCCAATGTCATCGAACAGACTTTGTTTATCATACCGATGGTTTATGTGTTCGGGGAATCCATAAACGACGAGTTTCTTGCTATTTATGTCCCGATTAATAATAAATTTTAACTTCTCCACTTCCGACTTCAATACGATATTTTCGTTTTCTATATTTGAGAGTTTTTTGCCACCTACAAATTCTTCGAAATTTTTTTCAAGCTTTTCTAGCTTGTTCAACATAATTTCAATTTTGTCATTCATATTTAATAAACTTTTAAACACTTTAAATCACTTTTAAACACTTAGGATAACTTTGATTATTAAATTAGTAAAACGTTAAATTAGTAACCACACGCGTTCCTTGTGGTTTATTATTGTTAACCGAGGGTCGAAAGAATAAATTCCCGAGGTATTTAGACGCCCGAACGCAGCGAGGTCGGCTATAGTCCGAGTAGGAATTGTTACTTTTACCCGAGTTAAACACTCTACTTCTCATTTCGAATATGAGGAAAATAAAAGTAATTGTTTATCTAAGCACAGATTAGTATCCCGCCAATTTATGTCGTCTTTTTAAATTTCAAATATGGAACGTACCGCGTAATTGTTGCGGTTTATTCCGCTCAAAGAAGTTTGCGCTAAGTTCACACTGGCTGTTTAGAAAGTTACATGGCCGCAGCATTTTTTTTTAATTAGTTCTTTTTTTTACATAAAACTCTTCAGAGCAGTACTATTTTAAAGTTCACTCCGGCCCTTAGGTGGGAAGTAATATGTATGAGTTTTTCCCTCTCTATGGAGGGAAGCAGCATTCTCCACCCAATAATCAGATCAAAACAACATTACTTTCCGAGTATGAGAAATGAAAATACCTTTTTATTATCCGTATGCAGAAGCCGTGACGGAGGTCCGGCCTGCGATCTTTGCGGAGACGGAAGCTGTGACCCGCCGACTGAAACGTCAAACGTCAAAATTATGGACTCACTTGTACTACTCAGTGGGCGCAATTAGCCACAAACAGTCGAATGGTAACGCCCACTGAGTATAATATAATAATATAGACACACTTTTTACACAAATTATCTTGCCCCAAGTTAAGCACATATAGCCTGTGTTATGGGTTACAAGACAATGATATATTTAATACAATATACTTACTTAAACATACATATATTCATATAAACATACATAAATACATTTAAACATCCATGACTCGGAAACAAACATTTATATTCATCGTATAAATGCTTGCACCTACCGGGATTCGAACCCGGGACCTCTAGCTTAGTAGGTAGGATCGCTAACCACTCGGCTATACAGTATACATCACACAATTATAAACAATATAATATGTTATACACATAAGTTTATAAGTATTTTTAACCGACTTCAAAAAAGGAGGAGGTTTTCAATTCGTCGGTATGTTCTCTTTTTTCTTCTTTTTCTATATTTCTTACCTGAAAACATTCGACTGGGTGAACCGTTTTTGATAATTCTTTTTTTATTTGAAAGCTGGTGCTTCCCGTGTGGTCCACGATTCCAAAAATAACAATAATCGTAACTAGAATCAAATTAATTAATTAGATTGTATAAAAATACGCAATTATTGTTATACTTTTTAGTGCACATTATGTCTATTGTTATGGAATAGTGTTTTTGAAGTCGGTTGTCTTTTTGTTAAAATTTTTATTAATTTCTCGTTACATTAATTTACTAGCTAAAAAACTTTTGTTTTATTTAAAATATATTTTTAGCGTGACGTCACCAAATGGCCCAACGGAAGACCAGCATTGGTTTTCACACCAGTACATAGTTTTGTAACGTTGTTGGACCATTTTTGTAACGTATAGGTATTCTTTCAGATTTTGTTTGTTTATTGCCATAAAAAGTAATAAAAAAATTCAATAATTAAAATTTTTAGGGTATAAAAATAGATGACGACCGATTCTCAGACCTACAAAATATATGTTCAACAATAAAGTCCCAGCCACTGTTCAGGCATTATCTATAAATAAATTTAAATGTTTTATAAAAAAATGGCTCTGTCGTAAATACTATTACTCCACTGCTGAATATCTAAATGATCGGACAGCCTGGGACTAGATTGTGATTATTTTATAGCGACTGTACAATATTGTATATTTCTATTGAAAAGAGCGCATAAAAAAAGAATGCTGGGAGAGTTTCTTGCGCCGCTTCTTCTCTCTCAGAGCGCCATATGTTTCCGAAGCGGTAGTAGTATCTAGTAGTATAAGAAATGACATCAAAAAGAATTCTAAAGGAATCAATTTTGAGAAAATAAATGCCTTTTATGCCTTTTATCGTACATAAAATTTATCGTACTACAACAATCATTATATTCGATTGCCATATTGCAACTCTATTGCGTGTCTATGGATAGATTAGAATAATATTAAAATCGCGATACAAAAGTAAGTGTTGATCGTAGACGGGTGAAAATTTGAAGTTGTATAGATTTTTTAATGCTGAATCATAATTAAACAAATTTAAAAAAAATGGGGGTACACACCCTTAACATTTAGGGGGATGAAAGATAGATGTTGTCCGATTCTCCACCCTAGCCGATATGCACGCTAAGATTCACGAAAATCGGTCGAGCCGTTTCGGAGGAGTTCAATTACGTACACCGTGACACGAGAATTTTATATAATAGATGTTATTTGTATGTTTATGTGTACTATACGTTTCGAAATAAACATTTTTTCATTCACTTGTGATGAAAAAACCCGAATCTAAATCTGAGTCTCAATTTTTCGCTACTGTAAATACAGGAGACTTTACCACAATACTATAATAGAACAATACTTTCATTATTGAGTGTAAATCGTGTCTATGTGAATAATAGAATATTTAGATGTTTTGACTGTCACCATTCTGTTTAAACCGTCCCTGAACTTTCAAAAATATTTTAAGAGAGGAATTAGCCAATGCGGTGCAGCCATTCTAGAATATTAGTGAGGCAAACGAACAGCAGTTAATTTTTATTATACATATACATAGTTTATTTACACACATTTTAAATTAACTGGATTATCTGTTGCCATTACACTCCCTGTATCATTTACACTCGGTTTTTATATATATAACCAATGTTTTTGAAAGTTCAGGGAAGGATGCACGCACACATAGACACGATTTACACGTCCGCTAAGCAATCTTGGGGAGACAAAACGATTGAGTGCCACACCGTACGCAGCTGAGATATTAAAACATTCGTTCAAATTAACACCCTATTTCGTGGCAGTAAGAGACTTTCGATTGTATACGCTCATGCGAAGCTCGGACGCGAACACGAGACTGGAACATTATGTTTTAGCAATTGAAATGTAATTTTTTAGCAAAATGATTGAAAACTTAAATTTGCACAATTTTGTTAATTTAGGGGCACTTACCTGAAATACGACACTCCATCCTATTTAAGAGTTGATATTATATTAAAATTTCACTGAATACGTTGTCATTGCGTGGCGTTGTATTTAAAGCGCGGTCGAAACTTCTTTTGATACGAACAATTTTTGAGCGTGATTGTGAGTGTAAGTGTTTATTGTGCGTCAATAACAAACTGTTTGAGAATGCTAAGTCTCAATAGGCCAGTGAAGTCCATCCTGTGCTAATAAGCGAAGTAATTGTTCCTGCTCTCAATGCTCTTCTCGAAGCCAACCCTGCTTGTGATTTATTTGCGGATGGAAGGCAGACGATTTTAACAGAGTGCTTGCGTTTTTGTGAGAGGAATGGATGAACGGTATTTGGATGTTAATTAATTGTTAGTTATTTACAGTTAACTTTGTATTTATTAACTATTATTTGTGTAATATGTTTAGTTTGTAATTAATTCTTACTTTAATATTGTAATTGGCTTACGCCGTTTTATTAAAGTATAAATAAATAAAATAAATTGTTTCTCACCTGCGACCCAGGTGCTGCAGGATCTTGATGTAGCGTTGAGGGTCAAGGCCTCCACGGCAGCACACATGCCCACCTCAGATATAGCACTGAAACGTGATAAAACATCACTAGTCCCTTGGTTATATTCTACACAATACTATCTTATAATTGTAATAGCACAGCCATACAATTGCTACCAGTGGGAGGCTCCTTTGCACAGGATGGCAGCTAGGTTATGGGTACCACTACGGCGCCTTTTTCTGCCGTGAAGCAGTAATATGTATGCAATATTGTGTTTCGGTCTGAAGGGCGCCGTAGCTAGTGAAATTACTGGGCAAATGAAACTTAACATATTACGTCTCAAGGTGACGAGCGCAATTGTAGTGCCACTCAGAATTTTTGCGTCTTTCAAGAATCCTAAATGGCACTGCATTGTAATGGGCAGAAAAATGATAATGGTGTGTAAAGGTGTTCCTTACGATCTGACAGGAGGGCTCGCGGTGTGGGCACTGACGTCACCGGCGCTGAAGGACCGCCGGAGCCCTAGTTGCGCACACAGGGCTGCACAGCCGGCCAGAAGCTCCCGACACGCGTCGCCTTGTACCGGCAACGCGGGCGAACCGCGCCGCAAGCTGCGAACACACCAAACACTTAATAGTTAAGAGATCTGAATTTTTTCTACAAAACCTGTATTTGCAACGCAGAGCAGCTCGAATTGCCGTGGACCCAGTGCTCGGTGCTCTTATTCACGTCTATTTGTTCAAAAATATATTTTCTCACTCTTTTATATATTTAATATTACACTAACCTAAATTAGTTTTAAGATCGCTATTATTATTGTATTTTCATAGTTATTTATTTCTGCTAAACATGCTGTGTACACACCGTCGTGGAGTTGCAGCCTATCCTGTATAGCTGATATTTTTCTTGTATGTTATATATTGTTGTAATTCTGTTGTTTGTACATATTTAAATAAATAAAAAATTGTCAGTTGCAGAGACTGCCGATACCGAAATTTGTAATTTCGTAATGTTGTAATAATATAATCAATAAAACCACCATTTCAAAAAGGCACAGTAACACATTAAACTTGTCACTAAATCCATTCAATTTCACTTATAACATTCTCGTATACACAGCACTAATGTTGCACAATACGTCAGCTGTATAGCTACAGATATACTGCTATAAGCAAGTGCTCTGTGAACGGCTGGATCACTTGGCGTTGCGTAGAGACGTCGCTTCATTGTGTGTCTTCTACCGCATTTATCACGGGGAGTGTTCCGAAGAGCTGTTTAACCTGACTCCTGCCGCCGAATTCCACCTTCGCACGACACGCCACAAGTTAGGATATCATTCCCACCATCTAGATGTGTGGCGGTCCTCCACAGTGCGGTTTTCAAGGTGCTATCTTCGACGTGCGACGACGACGAAAGCTGTGAAATGTACTTCCTTGTGCGGTGTTTCCGGGACGACACGACATAGGTACCTTCAAAAAAAGCGCGTACACCTTCCTTAAAGGCCGGCAACGCTCCTGTGATTCCTCTGGTGTTGCAAGAGATTGTGGGCGGCGGTGATCACTTAAAAACAGGTGACCCGTACGCTCGTTTTTATTCCATAAAAAAAAATTAATAAACCAATTTAATTTCTAACAAAATTTATGAACGATGCGGGACTCGAACCCGCGCCTCTCGGATTCCGTCCGAACGCTCTTATCAACTAAGCCAGTGACGCATCGATCGTAAATCATGGTATGTTTAGTTCAACTCTCAGGTAGTGGCCAATAATTGCATATTAGGAAATTGTCTTGAGATGTCGATCTTTCAAATATAAACAGTTTGATATTTGTAAGTGGCATCCGTCAATTCTGGGGTTAAACATACCATAATTTTTGTATATTTAATCCCAGAAGTCAGGGAAGATACAAGATGTTATTGTATGATGTTCGATGCGTCATTCGGACGGTTGGCTCAGTTAGTAAGAGGGCACGGAATGAACCCGACAGGCGCGGTTTGGATCCCCATCGTCCATAAATTTTGGTACAAATTAAATTTGTTTATTTAATCAATTAATAAAGTTTTTGATATTTGAGTATTTATGTTGCGTCACTTTGCATATATTGTAATTGAAATGATTTGTAAAACAATTAAAATGTAAATCTTGACTTAAAAAAGTGGCAACGAGTTTCTTGCTACTTCTTCTCATTAGCTCAACCCCTTACGCAGTAGCGGTAAATTCAATAAGAAAAAATATTTTTAAATTTTTTTTTTACATTCATAAGAGTCATTTCCGTGACCTACATGAATAAAGTGTTTTAGAATTTGAATCCCAGAAGTGAGGAATATCATTTACAATTATCAAATTGTTTAGATCCTGTAAGGTTTAATAACAACTGGACAGAATTTCACGAAACTTTCTCGAATGCCTTCAGCGCAGCCTGGTGCAGCATTTGGCCTGTATTTGATACAAATTGGTGTACGGAGACAAACGTTAGGTTTTTGTTTGAATGGTTTACATTATAAATAAGCAGTCGTGACCGAAGTCGCCACAACCAGTTTCTTTTTTATTTTGAAATGAAAACTTCATTAGCCGCTTTGGGTTCTTTTTGGAAGGGGAAAATAGAATGGGATCGCGTTACCGACATGCTCATGACTGGCGCACGCGATAAATAAATAACGAAAAAATTAATATATATAGGACACTTTTTGGACGCGTGAAATCTCGCAAGTTAGCATCACCGCCGCCCACAATCTCTTGCAACACCAGAGGAATCACAGGAGCGTTGCCGGCCTTTAAGGAAGGTGTACGCGCTTTTTTTGAAGGTACCCATGTCGTATCGTCTCAGAAACACCGCACAAGGAAGTTCATTTCACAGCTTTGTAGTACGTGGAAGAAAGCTCCTTGAAAACCGTACTGTGGAAGACCGCCACACATCCAGATGGTGGGGATTATATCCTAACTTGTGGCGTGTCGTGCGAAGGTGGAATTCGGCGGCAGGAATCAGGTTAAACAGCTCTTCGGAACACTCCCCGTGATAAATGCGGTAGAAGACACACAATGAAGCGACGTCTCTACGCAACGCCAAGTGATCCAGCCGTTCACAGAGCACTTGCTTATAGCAGTATATCTGTAGCTATACAGCTGACGTATTGTGCAACATTAGTGCTGTGTATACGAGAATGTTATAAGTGAAATTGAATGAATTTAGTGACAAGTTTAATGTGTTACTGTGCCTTTTTGAAATGGTGGTTTTATTGATTATATTATTACAACATTATGAAATTACAAATTTAGGTATCGGCAGTCTCTGCAACTGACAATTTTTTATTTATTTAAATAGGTACAAACAACAGAATTACAACAACATACAAGAAAAATATCAGCTAAATGCAAGATAGGCCGCAACTCCACGACGGTGTGTACACAGCATGTTTAGCAGAAATAAAGAACTATTAAAATACACTAATACTAGCGATCTTAAAACTAACTTAGATTCATGTAATATTAAATATGTAAGAGAGAGAAAATATATATTTGGACAAATAGACGTGAATAATTATGGTAAGCGAAAATTAAGACTTATTTAAAATAATTTGAACTAATTAAATAATCTATAAATAGATGAACTGTAGATGTCAGCTATACCACGATATTTTCGATAGAGTTGCAATAAACATTTAAAAACAAATAACACAACTTTAATTCACTTACTTGAATGATTTTCCTTCTGGATTCGGGCTGGAAACCCTCTGGAATGAGTCTGAACCCTGGCCGGCCTAGAGATTTAATAAAATTATATACATACATTATATTATCAAATATTTTTATTCAAAATAGGATATGATACCATTTATTGAAAGTCAAATACTACAACCCATTCGAAAAAGTATGACTCAGACCCGAGAAGAACGGGCGCAAGAAATTTCTTCGTAGAAGTTCCGCAGGCTTCTTTTTTTTTTTCATAAAAAATATGTGTAGAATGTAATATAATGAATGAATGGTTTACATTATAAATAAGTCATTATAAAGAAGTCGCGGACACAACTAGTGTTTTTTTTTTGAAGTGAAAACTTTTTAAGCCGCTTTGGGTTCTTTTTGGTAGGGGAAAATCGAATGGGTTCGCGTTACCGACATGCTCATGACTGGCGCACGCGATAAATAAATAATGCAAAAATTAATATATATTGTTAGAATGTAATATATTACAATAATACTTATTATTGAATAGCCTGAGAGTGGTCGCTCCATTGGTATCAATAAGAAGGTCATTTATGTTTTAGTAACCTATTCCACACAAACGGTTTTTTAACAAATCTTTTAAATTTGGTACTACATTTTTTTTGTAATATTTTCTGGGATACTGTGGTAGAAGCATATACAGATGGTGTAGGTAGGTCATACCTTACAAGCAAGGAGTCTAAGCACCCTTGCATCGGAGGCAGCTGAGGATACACTGAACAGTGAGATATCAGTTGTGACCGACTCATGGGACGGTGACCGGGCAACACCCAGCCCCTTCCAGTTCTCCCCCGGACACAGCTCCACTGAAAATTACAATAGTTTATCACTAAATTAAATCTCTGAAAACTTCAATCCGACAAGTAAGGACCCCGACAAGACAAGAAGGAAGTTTTCTTAATATTCTTATATGGAGCTGAAATATGGACCCTCAAAAAAGCTGACTGGGCAAGCTTTTGTAATGTAGTGCTGGAGGAAAATGCTTCGCATACCCTGGACTGCGCACCGCACAAATGTTTCTATCCTTTATGAAGTGGTGGTCCCCACGGGGACTATCAACAATCAGCGTATGTAGGATCTTTGACTTTTAGGGTCACATCGCAGGGAAAATACAAGGCAAGCGACTGAGAGGTCCTGCCTCTGATGTTGTTCGATACGTTTCAGCGAACACATTAAGCTACACACATTGCTGAAGACCGTAACAATTGCAAAGCGATCGTCCGGAAAATAATTCGTGGAGGTCACAACCCTCACCAATGAGGAAAACGACACAGGGAGCAGGATCACTAAATGGCCCGAAGGGAAAAAGGAAAGTTGGTAGATAATCAGAAACTCATAAACGCTGGGCTGATGGCATTATACATATGGCTGGGAAGGAATGGATGTATAAGGGTCTGGACAGAGAAGATTGGAAACTGCTGGAAGGGGGCCTATACACAAGAAAGAGATTCAGACCTAGAAAGATAATGTAACTTACTAATTATACTAACAAAGTTTATCTATATATTAAATTATGTTACTATAACATAGAGATGTGCCAATTATGACTGACCGACTAGTCAGCCAAGCCGAATAGATATATTTTTAAAAAGTATAATTTAATTTTGGAAACTGATTACCCAAGAAAAGTTTGCATTACATTTCGAAATGTATAGACTGATTATAAAATAAAAATATTAATAAACAAACAAGGTTTTTATTTATTTATTGTAATTCACCCTACATACATTTTCTTGACAAATACATACAAGCCAAGAAGCCGAATAGTCGGCGTTTTTTGCCGAATCGGCGACTAGTGGCCGACTACGATAGTTGCCGGATAGTCGAGCTTTATCGACTAGTCAGCACATCTCTACTATAATATTACATCCATATTGTTCTAACCGTACTGACAGACAAATGTAAATGGTATGGAATTCAATAAAGGCTATATTATTATTACTAGCTTTTACCCGCGACTTTAAACGAGTGAAACAAATACTTTGGGCAGTATTTTATATTTTTTTACATACTCACTTTGAAAATAATACACAACAGCTTATAAGCTACCAACTATGGAACTTACATCCCCACAAAATTTTAAATACGCTAGAACAAATATTTAAACATTTCATCGTGCTATCTTCGATAATGACGAACTTTCATAGAAATTTCCACCCTCTATTTCTACCCCGCCAAGCTCAATTCGCGATAAAAATTCAAAATAAAAATAATTAAAAAAAGCCTATGTCCTTTCCCAAGTCTATCTGTGTACTCAATTTCATCAAAATCGGTTCAAGGCTTTAGGCGTGAAAGCGTAACAAACATACGTACATTAAAAGGCATTTATTTTCTCAAAATTGATTCCTTTAGAATTCTTTTTGATGTCATTTCTAATATACTAGATACTACTACCGCTTTGCAAACAAATGCCGCTCTGAGAGAGAAGAAGCGGCGCAAGAAACTCTCCCGGGATTCCTTTTTTGCGCTCTTTTTAATAAAAATATACAATATTGTACTTTCATTGCTACTGCTATAAAATAATCATAATCTAGTCCCAGGCTGTCCGATCATTTAGATATTCTATATATATTATAGTAAATCCTATTACTCCACTGCTGAGTATCGAAATGATCGGACAGCCTGGGACTAGATTGTGATTATTTTATAGGAATAGAAATGACTGTACAATATTGTATATTTTTATTGAGAAGAGCGCAAAAAAAGAATGTTGGGAGAGTTTCTTGTGCCGCTTCTTCTCTCTCAGAGCGCCATTTGTTTCCGAAGCGGTAGTAGTATCTAATAGTTATTAGAAATGACATCAAAAAGAATTCTAAAGGAATCAATTTTGAGAAAATAAATGCCTTTTATGCCTCTTACAATCATACATTAAGACAAAGGGGAGTAGGCTCAGTTTATGCTGCTTGAAATAATATTTTCATGCAGCACTGTATTTCAAATGTTACAGATATTCTACAGAACAACTGTACTTTGAGTGCTGTTTACTCTCAGTGAGGAAATTGTTTCTGAAACATGTTTTTCTCAAAAAACATATCTCATATATATCAAGACATACCATATCTCATAAATAAAAAACAATGTAGGAGGCAACCCAATGTAACTAGTGCCTCAAACCAAAACAAAGTTTGCTAGCGCACAATACAATAGTCTCTCAGGTCAAATTTACAATAAAGTAAATAAGAAACTACATATCCTCTCAAAACAATATAACAATAGTAAAAAAATCATAGACAAGTGGTTATTATAGTCTCTCGACTATGAGGCAATTGAGATTTTACTCCAACAACTTAAATAATGTAGATAATATTATAATTTAACCAATATTTACATAGATCAGACAGAAATATTCCACATGCACATAACATATACATACACACACACACACTCACCCATAGGTTATACATTTATCATTTAAGTTTATAATAATAAAAAAGTACTAATATGTTCTTTAAGAATTAAAAATTGTAATTGTAAATCTATGTTGCTGTATTATTAAGGTGTTCAAGAATAACTTTCCAAATATTTAAATTGTAAATTTTTATTTATTTCATAACCCTATTAAATTCATTTCAAAACTTTATTATTATTTCACTACCATGTCAATAAAACTTTTGTTAAAAATAACACATTGCTGAAATGGAAGAGCGGAGACATCTGGTGCAGGCATTATTTGCCTAAAAGCTGACTCCTGCCACTAGGTTTACAGCAGTAAACCTATGTTTTTAAGAGAAATAAATTATTATTATATAACACTGATTTTCAGCCATCTCTATCTCCCTACGATGTAAAAATATAGAGAGGGCCAGTTTACCAAATAAATGTAGTTTGTCTGCCAATACAGATGTGTGAATTTTGTATATTATGAGTAAAGTGTAGTAATAGTCTCTAAATCTAATACAGTAAAAGCTTCTTATTCGCACTTCCTTCATTCGCATTTTCACTATTCGCAGATTAAAAAATTGTGACCCAATTCCTATATTGGCTGCTAAAGATTCCTTTATTTGCGGATGTAATCGGGACATAGTATATAGAATTCCTACATAGTTGCATAATTGCGAATGGAATAGGACAAGATGGGTTCGAACAAATAGAATCAAGTGACATTCAGGAGTTACTTGAATCGCAAGATGAAGATTTGACTGAAATCAACTTGGAGGAAATGAACGTATCCCTTATAATCCCATATAAATTAACATTCCGTATTCATTGTTTCTGTATTCGCGGTATATTTACGGAACATATACCCCGGGAATAAAAGAGCTTCTACTGTATTATGAAAACTTATATGATAATCTTTATTCCATATTATTATATTAAGAGTGTTTCATACATATATTAGCTGAATATTACATCTGTCAGGATTTAGGGGATTAATTTACTACCAATTTGTATAAAATCTGTTTAAGGAAATTGGTAGTTATTATATTTAAATATAAATATTCAGGGAGAAAACCATGAAGTAATGTAAGTAATTATGTTATTTTCTAATATATTTTACAGAAACTACCCAGCATATCAGATACAGATTCGCTGTATTTTGAATTAGCAAGAATCTAATATAGAATATTATAATACTATATTCTTACAACATGAACAAAAATGTATTATTTCACAAAAAAAATTGATTCGGTTTTTTTCATTCAAAATATACCGGCTACAGGCCAATGTGTAGTTCACAAAATAAACACTGAAACAATATGTGGACATACCATTTACGTTGGGATCCACGGCGAATTTTTAATAGTTAAGCACTGGTTGAAATACAAATGTTTTGCAAATAGAAAAATATTACGTAAATCAATGTTTTGGGTTCAAAATGCCGAAAATCCTCAATATTTCTACAGAATGCAGGGCGCAGGCTGCAGAAAATAAGATTTACTAAATGTCATTGTCAATTGTCAAATATCAACAAAGTCTAGCTCAGGCATGATTCATTTCACTCAAACTCAAATTCGTTTATATAAAGTACCTACATAAATAGGTACTTAATATAATAAGACTTAAATAGGATTATAAATTCGTTATGGTATGCTTATAGATGGTTGAGGCTGAGACTGCGACCTGACCTGAGACCTAAAAACAACGGGCGAAAGAAATCTCTGCTGGTCTTTTTTTTTAACAAAATTGCATTACAATAAAATTTATTTAACTAGGTAGTCTACCTTTACAACAAAAACATTTTTACAATAATTCTGTCGTCTTATGAAACTTTCCTCTACAGTCATCCAACGAACATCTAGTCTAGACGGGACAATCATCGTTTTCGAGATTGTCGTGAGTGTCAATTACAAATATGACATCTATTTCGAGATCCAAGACGGCGGGTGTGACTTTTTCAAAGCAATATGGATGTCATTTTGGATGTCTTAGAAAGTGTCAATTAAGAATATGACATCTATTTCGAGATCCAAGATGACGGATGTGACTTTTTCTATAAAGGGTATGTTCCCATATGCACTGCACAGTGCGATGACTGTAGTTCATTCCGTTATGGACTGCCAGTATACTACCGCAGTAACTTAGGGAAGTATATGACGTCATAAATCGCCACCGTCATATTCTAATGTGAGCACTGGCGTTTTCGAGGTAAGTTACTCGCAGTACTTTGATCACGTGATCACTCAAAACCACTCGAGTGCCTAACGTCTTATAAACAATACATACAGTTTAATCCCAAATAATTTTAATTTGACAGTACTCAAACAACAGTTTTTTTAATGAACTAGAAAACTTTAATACACTCATTTGAATGCTGCGTCAATAAATTTGGCTGACAGTATACGGGATTGCGTTCCGTTTTAAATAGTAACCAGTCTAATTAACTACAAAAGAACGGCTTCACAGTATACTAAATTGACGTCACACTGTACAGTGGTCGCAGTGCATATGGGAACCTACCCAAAATCAATATGGGTATCATTTTCGAGGCTTACGGGAGCGTCAATTCCGAATGTGACATCTTTTTTGAGATCCAAGATCGCGGATGTGACTTTATCAATAAAAACAATATGGGTATCAAATTTGAGGTTTTCGGGAGTGTCGTTACCGAATATGACATCTATTTTGATATCCAAGTTGGCGGATGTTACTTTTTCAATACAATCAATATGGGTATAATTTTCAAGGTTTTCGGAGTATTAATTCCGAATACCTGACAAAATTATATTTACATCTGCCTTGGCTTCGCACATCTCAAAAAGTTAGTTTTGGAAAAAGTGGACAAAATTCATTATCTTCTCTTCAAATATCTCTTTTTACATTTATAAGCACAATTAAAATCCTACGCACTTCATAATCACCGCTCCCGCCAAAAAAGTAGTATTTCTATAAATTATTGTAAATAAATTAAAGGTGTTAACATAAATTTGTAAAGTAGTTTTTTTAATTTTATCGAAAATAAATCAGTATAAAAATTTATACCCGAAAAACTATTTTAGATTAGGTATACCTATGTATAGATTAATAGAACTTGAAATTAATATTTGCATAAAAATCTGGTAGATGAAGAGATGGTAATGAATTAGTTTTAAGCTTTTTGCGTTAGGTTCCCGTGAGAATATCCATAGCATTAAAACGTTCGTTACAAACGATATACTTAGTTTGAGGCGGTCTAAAAAACGGTCTAGTAAAAAGTTAATAAACATTAACTCATTGGGAACGTCTGCAAAAGATAAAGTATTTTCTTAGTCAATTTCATCAGAAACGGTAGTTTGCATAAACAAACAGTTCAATCCCGTGTTCATTTCTTACAACTCAAGAGGAAGGTGATGACACAATTTTATTTTGATAATTTCTAGCAGCCGCCATTTTGGATTTACAGCATTATCGGCTTCAGCACCCACGAAAACCATAAAAACAACACCCATGTCGAAAAAGTTCATAATTTCTTGCAGCCGCCATCTTGAATTTTCATTTAGACCGCACTCGGTATTGGTTTCAACACCCTCGAAAACCATAACAAAACACATGTAGGAATCTTTTTTGTCCAAATGAAGCTGAGCATACTGCTCAGCTGGCAATTTTAAAAAGATCGCGAAAACAAATTATAACACGTGACCCGTCTTGCCGCGGCACCGATAGTGCAACACCGCGAAAACCGCTTAGGGGCCTCGTTGATGCGCATGTTTGTTGTGTTGCGAGTGTTCCGTTTCGAACCGTAGTAGGTGGTTTCCATACTGTTTCATATTTCTACTGTGCTTTTGTAAAAGTTTGAACCGTTATATCTTATTTTTTGAAAAAAAAAAGGTATGGTAATAGAAATATACCTATACATTTGAATTACAGTTGAATTAACTTAACTTTAAACAGTATTTGTGAATCAGTAATTTTAATTAAAAATGATAGCAATAGTTTTAATTCATTTTCTAAGTGATAGTTAACAAAAAAATATTTGTTTAGTTATTATCAGGTAATTTTAAAACTATTCTACAGAAACCGTGGGTGGAAAATAAGTGGGTGGTCTCCTCCTTGGTGTCTCTATTTCGTGCAATTTGTAACCAAAAAAGTCCGGCTATTCTCCCTACTTTCGATTGAAATCCATGTCCTGCAACTTATATTCAACCATAGCATCCTCGTGGTGATCTGTGACAGATAACCGCTAGATCGTAATTCGAATAAAAACAAAGTTATACTAGTAGACAGCAAACGTTTTCAACGTTAACTTGAAATTGTAAGATTTGTTTTGTTTGAATAATAATATTACCAAATAAAATACGCGCAAAAGAACATGAAAACAAAACTGGTATAATTCTAGTGCAATCAATTATGATGTGATATACATTCATTATTATCAATGAAAATCTATAATATGTTATATATACAAATCACGTCATATAAAAACAAGGCCGAAGTATGTAACATGTCACAAATTACACCGTTATAATCTTCGAAGCAGGCATGAAAAATTTAGAAGCCGAAAAATTTAGAACCCGTTTCAAACAGTGACCCAAGACTAAGGATAACACTGAATAGTGTGCTCTCATTAGAGAGTAGTATCATTTTTGTTTATTAGGTTGATTGTCCTCTTCTATGTTATAGCATGTTATCCGGAAGATAAGTATTCAGATGATATTTTCCAAAGTGGTAACAAAAAATATAAATCATACTTAATTTACGTTGGAAAGCATTCCGGCATTCAAGAAACCAAACAAATAATGATATATTGTGTTCAATGTAATCAATAAATGTGTTTATCATGCTGCAAATTATTAGTTTTCCTAAATGAATAATTAAATTACTCAAATAAAACTTCGGTTATCGATAAGGACATTAGCTGATATTTAATTCTAATTTCCCATCACTAGTCACTCAAACATATACTTAATTTTATTTCGTATTTTCTCATATATCTTCATCCATTTCTCATAACTGCGTGGGAAGCAACCTAAAGATAGAGAAATCGATAGCGTATATGTACTCGCTATCAATACATAGATGATTTACGAACTTGATATCTTATTTATAATATATATATATAGGAGATTATTTCTGTCTTATGACGTATACACACTGCGGCTAAGCACGCTTATGAGTTTTAATAGCTCTCATGTAAGGTTTTGAAAATAACTTTAAAACAGTCTAGCGAAACTCTAAGAAAATAGCGATTCACTCGATTGTAAGAAATATGTACTGATAGATTGACAGATGACGGCTATAATTTTGTAAAAAAACGGAGATAGTTCTAATCCAGTACGTTTTAAGTAAGTATTCGCTTTCAAACTTAGCCGGATTATACTTCTGTCGCCAAACGCAATCCTGTAACTAATTACTACTATTTCATACTTATATCAAATGACTGCACGTTTCATACTAAACTAAATTTCAATATTTGACTTAGGTAGTCCCGCCTCTTATTACGTAGTATTTACATCTTCTTTGTTGAAAATTACATTAGGAAATGAAAGTACTCTTGCGCCACATGGTGGCCAGCCCTCAAAGAAAAACAGAAGAATATACAAATTTAATTTCGCCTATCAACGTAAAACTTTCTGCACTAAAAATATATAACAATATCAATAAAATTGAATTAAAATGTTATTTAAAGAAAAAACAACCTAAACATTTCAAATATGTGTATTTGGCTTAAAGGACTTGTGTCCAAGGCGGTTAGAAAAAAAAATGTGTTGGTGTAGGTATTTAGTAGACCTCTAACCAAACCAAAGAGTATACCTATTAATGTATATATAGGGAACTGCTCTGAACATTAATGGCTAAATAAAAAGAATCTGAAGATATTAAAAATGTAAATCTCATAACACATTGATATCGTGTTTATTTCAACGAGTTCTTGCGATATGGCAACGTTGAGTTTATCAAGGTGTTCTTAATATGGAAGGGATTACATGGCGCTTTAATTATTATTATTACTTTAAAGCAGATTAAAAAAAAATTGTTTGAAATATTTCTTATTTAAAATGCTTTTTAACTTTGAAATTATTCATATATTGGATGCACCTTACTAGCTAATTTGTTTCTTATATTTTAGTCATTGTAAAATACTCTATTTCGATTTGATTTAACATAGTGGCCGTTGAGTCTTGCTCTACTTTTTCCTAAGATATTATGGTAAATTCAGTTATTTAAATTAAATATTTGTAATGACGATTCAAAAGCGCTTAGTTGATGCTTATTTGGATCAAGTTTATTTGATTTTGACTTTGAAATAATAATAATAGTCCGACCTTCACGTAAATTGCCTTCCCATTCAGTTTCATGAGTGCTAGAGCAACATATTATAATACATAAAATATACTGTATTACCTACATATGATCTATGACACAAAATCACAATACGAACCTTTCATGAGTACGGAATTTTGTGGGCCGTATAGTTGAAGAATTATAACATGTTTCTACTGATTTTTGATAGCACATTTTGTTTCCTGATGACCGCGAAAATAGCAATCGCTTAAAATTTCGAGTATTCTGATACTAGGCGAGACAATTTATGTCATCGAAGATAAGGCTTTTATTTCTTAAAGAGGAGCAAACGTACAGGCAAGTACTGTTAAGTGATCACCGCCGCCCACAAACTGCTGCAACACCAGAGGAATCACAGGAGCATTGCCGACCAATAATACAGGTGTACGCGCTTTTTTAGAAAGTTGTTAAACTCATCTTATAAATAAAACACTTTTAAAGGATTAAAACGCGTGTAATTGTAACTGTTCTTTCTTACATTAGATTTTTGCGTAAAAGTTACATTTCTTATTTTAGTTAACCCGACGTTTCAATACTTTTCCAGATCTTGTTTTCAGGGGGACTGCAGATGAAATGTTGAGTGAAAACAGAGTTACACAAAGTAAATTTAAAAGTGTTTTATTTAAATGTGTAACACTCGCGTTAATCAAAGAAAAAAATACTATGTGAAATTCATTTTATATAACGACGTATATAATCCCTGCCTACTGACCTAGAGGTCCAGGGTTCGAATCCGGGTAGGTGCAAACATTTATATGATGAATATGAATGTATGTGTCCAAGTCAATGATGTTTATTTGTATATCGTTGTCTTGCAGCCATACAGGCTATGCCTAGTTTGGAGCAAGATAATTTGGGTAAAAGAATGTCAATATAAAAAAAAATGTACTGGACACACCGCAGAAGGAAGCTTATTCATAAGATAAGTTTGTGGAATGTCGTGCGAAGGTCCTCCACCTCCATAGTGACGTCTCTACGCAAAGCGAAGAAGGCAGTTCACAGAGTACCCAAAGAGTAGATCCCAAAGAATTAGCGCTAAATTTAATTAATAATTTCTAAGCACAACTAAAATATTACAATCATAAAATGAACTTAACAAATGAAATTGTTAGAAATTGCTACAGCTTTATTAGCGGAAATTAATTTCAGTATGCAGTTATTACAAAATGGAAAATCGTCATGTAAGCCTTGACCATAGCAAAGTCAATTCTGTATAAGTATAATGTGAATGTTGCAGTTATAATTTTAAAAATAGGCAGCAAGAAAACTGTCATATGTTTAAAATAAAACTAGCCTGTAAATGACTCAAAATTATAAGCTTTAGATAATTTATACGTTTAGATAAGTGACAGCTATGAATACCTAGAAAAAAATTGCAACGAACAATTAACCTCTATTTTCAACAACAAACAAAGTTACATGTATATCACAAGTGTAAGACGAAGCTGTAATGCCCACCAAAGTAATAAACCTGGCTTGATATTATGCGTTGCCTAACAGCAAGAGGCTCTATATAGACGTATAAATTATCAAAGTTATAAGACCATTGATTTTACATGCAATGCCAATTTATCATTATTTTGATGGGGCAGCTGATGAAGAGCGGCTTGGTTTCGTTCTTTAGTGTAGTGTTAGTCACCGCATATATGACGACTGGCATTCCACAACCACGCGTTTTGTCTCAACACACAGCAACTATGTCAAATCAACTGCTGGTTGCAGTATTTCCAAACCAATTAGAATCAGGGACGTTAGCTTACAGCATATTCCGATATGAAAGAACGGCAACACCAATTTTGAACTCTTGTATTGGGAATGTCTATAGGAAGCTGGCTTTTATTTTCCACCAAGAAAGCCACTTTCCCGTATGCTTATTTACAAACAAAATTAAATCAAACATTTGTAAACAAAAATCATCATTTAGCGAAATGAGGAAGAATCATGTAGAAAGTTATCAATTAAGTTCTGTTGGCCTATTTTTTGGTTTTCTTCATCAGTTCCATCGAACCAAATGATACTTTTTGTATACAAATACTTACTTAATTGTTAAAAATAGCAATTAAATATATAATTTGAAGTGTCCTTAAGTTGCTAATAGACAGATAGTTTCCATAAACACATCTGTTTCTTTTTAATACATAATCGGCCAAATCTGATAGTTAAAATACCCATTCAAATAAGAAAAAATCCGAATCAACGAACGACAGAGGTCTGTATTAGAAAAAATACCACTCGACTTGATAAACTTATTCTGTGATAACTAATGCGCACTGGCCTGATAGGCCAGGGG
This sequence comes from Leptidea sinapis, assembly GCF_905404315.1. Taxonomy (NCBI): domain Eukaryota; kingdom Metazoa; phylum Arthropoda; class Insecta; order Lepidoptera; family Pieridae; genus Leptidea; species Leptidea sinapis. The sequence goes on along the minus strand of NC_066293.1, from coordinate 9,765,093 downwards.
GCCACACTAATCCTGATTGAAAATCCAAAATTCTGTGCAGCATCGTTATTACATTTGTCACTTTGAGATGATATAAGATATCAAGTCTCATTAGCCAAGTAAATTGACTAGCAATGGCACTATTCAAAACGGTACCACTGTGGTAAAGCCTAGCCGCCAGTTTGTGCGAAGAATCCTCCCACTGGTGAAATTTTGATATTCAAATCAAAGTTATTAAACTGTTACTAAAATCCTTTATTAAATTGTTACATAACAACCCAGCTGTTTTAAGTTGGTACGGAATTCTCGCTTTGACCGCAGCATGAGTAATAACATATATGTATATAAAACTTGTCACGTGTACACACAGATAACAGAAATGCATGTGTGTGTTTGGCTGAATAACGACGTAGAAATTCGTCCACGCAGTTCCGTACAATAATGATTTTTACTAAAGTTTTGATTGCAATTTCATGACGTTATACTAATCTAGTATTTTTTTTATATTAAGATATGAAGGATCGAATAAAGTGACCACTTGTTTTGTGTGATCATGTATCACCTACGCTAAGTTTTTTCACAAAGAGCTCTTATATGTTATATGTAGATTTGAAAGTTCACAACAAACGTTCCTTTAATCATAATTAAAAATCTTTTTTTTTTCAGGAAATATAAGCCAGAGGTATCCACTTATTGCTTCACGGTTTACTAAATAAAACGCACGAATACGACACTACTTTCATAGTTGTGCCTTGTGAATTACTTATTATACGTTTTGGTCTCTATTAAAAAATGCTGAAGTTAAACCTAATGTAATACCAACGGTATATTGAATTAATAAAATACATAATTACTACGAATCATATTGTCCTACCGCTATAATAATATATTAGGTATTATTACGAAGAATCCTATTCCCAATAAGTACATAGGTAAGTACTAGCTTAATGAAGAATGATTAAAAAGCTACCTACATAATAATTTTCTTAAAACGAAACACATTTAAAATAAGCAAACAAAACCACGTGAAAAGTGTAGCAATGTTTTGTTAAATCAAATCTTCAGGAACATTTTAAAATTAAAAACTATTGCATCTGTGTGCGCTTCGCTTGTGTGTGTTACATAATTTAGGAACAGGGTTTTGTGTGAGTTGAGAAAGACTAGTATGGATATTCCATGACAAATACCACTGTATTACTTTTATTTTAGTTTTAATTCCATTACTGTTTGTCTTGAGCCACACTTTTCCAGTTTGGTCTTGCGATTAGGGTAACCATTTAGTAATTGGGAAAGTCATGACAAAAAGACTGCCATTTTGATAAAAGTCTAGAGTTTAGATTTCGTTTCTCGTAAAGACTTTTTTGATAATAATTAATATTTGGGTAGTTTTATTAAATACCGGATAAATTAGAGTATGGGACAAAACCCAGACGAGATTCTCAAAATAGTTAATAATACTTCCAGGTGACTGAAAATTGATGCGGAACGCAAGTGGATCCATATTGAAAACGATACAGAGAAATAATTACTGAAATCGCTTTCAAATGGTGTGTAATGTTAAATGTACTTAATTATTTTTATGTTCGAATTAGCAACAACTTCAAAATGTTTAAATGAATATATTTTTTCACAAAATTTAGTTTATATCTATCAAATTCAAATAAAATTTGAAAAAGAAAATGTTATGAACAATGCGGGACTCGAACCCACGATCTTTCACGTTCCACGCGTGCTTTTCCAACTGAGCTAACCGTTTCAGTGATGTATCGTCATACAATCTTGTATGCTTTGTTCAACTTTCAGGTTGTGGCTTCATCTACAGGATCTACTTTACAGTTGATAGCCTGCTTAGCCCTAGTATTTGCATATTAGGAAATTGACTTGGGATGTCGCTCTCGCTTTTACTACACTACCAAGGCTGGTTCAGTACTTGGTGGAAAAGACAAGATTCCGGTTGTGGGTCGAAATTATGATGAAGCGTCACGCGGTAGACCTTAACTCTTTTGTTGTTCGCGTCCCGATAGAATATATATCGACCTTCCTGGCTGACGTGAAGTTGTGGCCTTAGGGGGTCGTGTTTCGCAAGTATCGCGGACGTCGCCGACCGCCGGAAGTTACCGAACCCGCGCCGCGAAAACTTGACGTAGATTTCAATTATATAAATATGTATGTTAGATTATAGCTAGAAGTCAACCCTAAAGTCGTCAGAAAAGGTAAGAGTCACGCGATAGAAAGGGAGGCAACTTCTAGGTGAATAAAAATGTAGGTAAGTAGCGCTGTGCGATCTGAATTACACCTTATTGTATGATCGCAAGAGTCCCTATTTCTTTAATTAATTTTGCAGAGTGAAACTTCCGTACTAGTATTATAAATATTCTTTGCCAATACTAAAAATTAAAAAAACATGAGAATGTCCATCTTATAATTTCTCGTTTGTACTTGATTATAGCTTGCGTGTTATACGGAATGCAAACTGAGCTTAGGGCTGTTACCAACAAAATGAATCTGAACTCAAAAAAAATTGAAATATTTTGATTTTCTGCGTTTCCTATTTTTTATTTATAACATAGGATGTCATATAAGCCTCTTACATTATCATACGTTACTTCCTGTTCACCGCTGTTTTAATAATAATAATAAATCATTTAATTCAGGCTACAAGGCCTTTGACATAAATACCTTATAATCTGAAATACATATTTATATAACTTAAATCTTCGTCGCATAAAAGCCTCGCTTTACAAATAATTCGTTTATTTACAAACTCCGTGATAATGTTTTTTGTCTCTCTCATTCAAAGTTATTAAGACAGTGATAAAATAAATTTGATCACGGATTACGTATCGGATTTCGAGGTCTTCAGCAATACGGACCTAATACAGTCATCTGGCAAATTGGATATATATATAACTATAAACTAACGCGTTATTGAATACTTTTTAACGGATTGAAACTGTTTTCAGAGATTAAATTATCAACGAAAAAATCCTCTTGTTATTTAATAATGGAACAAAGATTTATAAAAGGTTTATATTTTTTCAAAATTGATTCTTTTCGAATATATTGACGTCTTAGATTAATATGATTTTTTTAATTATAACCACTTCGGAAACAAATGGTGCGGAGCGTTCATTAAATTATTTAAAAATATTAATAATAAAAAATTTAATTTATTAACAGATAAGTAGCGACACCACAAACAGCGTTTATTATTATAAAATATTACCTACTATTTATTATAAAAATAATATATAACCTTAAAGCTATTTTGTATCTTATGAAGGCTATTGGAATTATTATAAGCAATTCCTTATTTCCAGAGGCGTAAAAATCAATAACTAATAAAATAAATATTTAGAGCATAATGTAAAGATTTTTGTGAACGTTTTTTATATTTTCATAAATTTAATGAGAGAACAGTCATAATAATTATTAATTATTTGAGTGACTGTCAAGCTGATGAATAGTACGACCTATAGAGTACGAGTATAGCTCTCTTATAAATTAAAATAATATTTAATAAGCTTGGAATGGGACAACCCTACGGTATCGCTTCTTGCGCGATAAACACACACACACAAAGTGAATTAGGGTCGGTTCTATTTGTGAAACATGGCAACATAGATAAGTCATAATTTAAAAAAAACATCGTCTTTGTGCATGGGTAATTGTAAACGATAACTTAATTGTTTTTAATATATTATGTGGTTGAGGAAGTGACGCAGCTGTTACATTGGTTTAGTATCTGCTGAGGAATGGTTTAAATTATGCACGAATATGGTATTTAAAAAGTAGATTTCTGAGTTATAAAAGCATATTTATTTAATAATAATGTAATTTCCAATATTTATTACATTTACAGAAGTTAACGTGTGTATTATAGATTTGATATTCGAAGATTTGTTCGTGGATGTGATATTAACACACGATCACAAGATGTTGTACTTACTTGGGGCCGCTCAGTCCAAGTATATTAACAAGGAATATAAAACTGTATTACGTCGTGGGTGTCGTATTGGTCTCTAAAGTTAGGAATTTAAGCCGCCCAAGACTATGGCGGAGATCTTTAGAGCGTGCTCAGACTTCGCTCAGACTTTACTTACGTAAAACTCAGCTGAGTGTGATAAAACGCGAACTTGACTTTTGCATTACGCTGTCTTATCTTAAGCTCAGAATAATTTTAGCTGTCAAATGGCCATAAATCAAAATAAAAGAATTTAAGAACGGCGGTTTTCAATAACGTATCTCTAGTTACGGATACATTGCTGTCACCGTTTAATGACAAGAACTATCCATAGTTATGTCCAGTATAGTTATAGTCCAATGCATTATGTCGATAGGTTATTGAAATGTAAGTAAGCGTAAAAGGATAGATTTATCTTACCTCTAGTAAGTTAAACTAGGGATAGATAAGTTATTGAAAATGGCCGTAAGTTTACACTTAGCTAAGTTTTCCGTTAGTAAGGTCTGCGCAATGTAAGTACGTTCTGTAGATTGACATCTACAGACAGGCCTTGGACAGGATTTATTGAGAAAGAGAAAACTCTACGCTTCACATCTTCTGCGAGGCAATAAAAAAAAACGGCAACAATATACAGCATTTACTATGTAATTTGTAATTAAATACTATTAATATCGTTATTGAAGGCCTTGACTTTTTATTTTTATAAAAGTGGCAAATATGCAAGAAGAGTGCGATACTTTCGAATCACAATACAAAATTTCGTATCAATCGAACATGAAGTTAAATAAACACTTGCTTTGCTTTGATATTTGGTAACATATAATAGGATATTGTTGAGTAGGAGGTATTTGAGTGGCAGAGGCAGTTCAGGACAATTAGGTAAAATAATACAAAGTAACACTATATATTTTCGGGTAAAATTAACAACTGTATTTAAAAGCAGTTTATCAAATGCATGTTTAAATATTTTTACTCAAAGTAGAGTTTTAAATCACTACTGTTTGTCGAAATCTACCGGAAAATCACAAAAATATGAAAAGAACTAGATGAAAATTTAAAAAGCTCCTAGTGAGAAAAAAGTCCTATCACAAAAGGGAGTAATTGAATAGAATATTCCAGCATGTTAGATAGATTTCTGTCGCATTAAAAATTTGAAAACTCTATAAACGACCTCTATTTAATACTATTTCTCGAAGGTGTTATTAAAAGGTTATAACTTCCATAATTGTATATAAAATATTGATTGTAACACCATTTATAAGCTTATGTTTGTAGCTATTGACGGAAATGAATAATGCTATGAAATTATAGATTTTCCGCTATAAGATATACTTAATTAACTTGTCTTATTGTAAATTTAGGATTACGCACACAGAGGATTTTAGAACGCATCACCTATTAGATTGTTTCAGTGTGATTACTTACTACATAATATTATATTAAAATTATAAGGATATCGAGTTTTAACCCCATTATTTAAATAATTGTAAGGAAAATATGTTTGTTTGGTGGGTATAAATGTTTGTTAATAGTGTCTAAGCACTCAATGCTACCAGCAGCCAGCCACAAAACATCCGTGAAAACAGCATTCTTATCCATTTAGCTATTATTGGGATTAGCGTCCACAAACAAGTAAACAAAATTCTATATTATTTTGTTTTGCCCTGGAACTTACCTAAGTGGGTACTTACAATATGAAAATATAATAAGTTATTTTGAAAAATATTTAATATACAGACATACGCTTACTATTTTATAAGTAAATGTATAGTTTAACATTACTATACCAGTGTGCAGAAAATTGTGGTAAAATTTCCAAAAACTAAAGACAATTTAGAGTTGCAATGAAATCGCATAATGTTATAATAACATAATTAAATCGCAAGTGTATTCGGACCCTTAATTCGTTTAAAATGGTTCCATTTCGCATCAATACTGACGAAGCATAGAAAAAAATGTTGCCTATATTATCAAGTTTACGTGCGTTAACACAAACATGCTCACGTTGATAAAGCTAGGGCTGGCGCGTCGTTATATAATCATTCATATTTTATAAGTAACATGCTACGACCAACCTCTATAATGCGTCAGTGGCCCAATAGCTAATATATTCGTATAATATCTGTTTGCTCTCACTCGCAGTTCGTGGTTCGCCCGCCATTTTGATTGGTTTTCGAATTCATAATATGTAAAATCAGCATCGGTCTTGTGAATCACCTGGTGTTCCAAGAGATTGTGGGTATCACTTACCATCAGATGACCCGAATATATACTAGTTTGGATTCCTCGCCCATGTAAAAGATCTCACTTCACTGTTATTTTATTATATACTAATATGTATTTAAATATTTGATTTTGACCTTATCTAACATGAGAAATAAGTAATTGCTTATTATAAGTATTATAGGCTTGATACGCCTTGCTCATTACAATGCAGTGACAATTCTGGGCGGCACTACAGTTGCGCCCGTCACCTTGAGACATAATCTAAGCTCCATGAAATACACAAGTAAAAGAATTAGACTTTCTCGAGTGACACATATTGCTTTGTACTATACATAAGAAGAGCAAAAAAAAAAAAAAAACAATTTATTAAAAATTAAAAAGGACACAAATTGCTTATTGAAGTCTTTTTTATAAAAGCTGTCAGCGTTAATAAATTATAGCTGGTTAGTATCATTTTCCTAATTCAATACTTCATCGTTCAACAAGCTGAGACTGCAAGCTATTCAGATAAAGGTGTAGGTTGGAGGCTCAATGCTACGTCAAAGACATTTTCATAGACATTTTCTGCTCGTCTTTGAAATAAACTAGAAATTTCAGCTAATACGAAACCACTTTGTGAGAAGGTGTTATTATTACTAGATAGCAACACAGATGAGTTTGGGCGAAATCCGTGCCAAGCCTTATAAAACAATTCTATAATTTGGAGATTGTATATTCATGAATCCATGAAATCCACAACTTGGATGATATTTTATGTTTGAAATCTGATGTTGATGTTTATTTAGTAATATACTAATCAATTACTGATAATAATAATATACTTATCAATGTATCAGTTTATTTATCAGTCTAGTTTGAGGCGTATGTAAATAAAACATAAAAGTTAAATTATTTCAAGTATCAATACTTAAAATAAAAGCAGCGAATTGTTTTGACAACCCTGAAACGACACACATACAGTCCACGCACACATTCAAACAACGGATATATGAAACCGAATGCTTGTCAAACTAAATGGATACGGTCAATAGGGCTGCTACTTAGTTTTAAATATTAATATGTCGATATCGATTAGATAAGCATCTAGAAATACTGCTGTGTATACAGAAAGGTTGTGCTTTATTTACAATTTGCCGCATTGGAAATTTTATAAAAATGGTCAGAATAATTTTGAGGGCCAACATACGAAAGAAAAAGATACACACTCTTTTATGGTTCAACGTAGGTAAAAGAGAGAGGAGATCACTTCTGGCTTTAGTGGTTCATGATATCAGTCCCACCATCATTATTCATTCATTAAAATTGTTAGTCAAAATACATTATAATATATTTTTGATCATACTAAAAATCTATCTATGCATCAAGATTGTTTCACTTAGTAATGTATAATGGTGAATATTAAAAATATCAAAAAAGCTATTTAGCTTTTGCAGGTAAGTAGTCTCAATTATTTAAAAAAATGATACTAATTTCCGTTGATTTGCATATCTGAAGAAATGGAATTATTTTAATAGTTATTTATTATTATTTACGAAACGATTAAGTTATATTTCATTATGATACGATAAGATATTCATATGTGTTTTTTATAATATTTATTTTTCATTTGTAATTTCATTTGCTGTTCACTCCTGTCAAACAAAACAAAAAGGTTCTAGTATATTCTTTATCGTTAAATACTGAGACAATATTACAGTATATCTTCAGATGACGTATTACTTACTCGTAAGTATATAGTATAGGTACATAAATTCCTTTATTTTATAATTACCAAAGTACATAACTTTCCGCCACCAGTTGTCCTAATTGATTGATTCCTAAATTGAAACTTTCATAAATAAGTAGTCTGTTCATAATCTAAGCCACATTTTTGGAAATATTTAATGTAATAAATTTGTGTTTTTCTGGTACCAATAAACTGCATATTTGGGATTTCTCACCTATTCTACATTCCGCTCTTTTTTGGTAATTAAATCTGTGTAAAAATAAGACGCACATATCTTCATATGGCATTGTCAATAAATAAAATAAAATAATCATCAATCATCGACATGTTTATCGACGTTTGCCAAGCCCTAGCAGTCAGGGAGCTAGCGCAAGGTATGTTCTTATTATTATTAGCAGTCGTAAAGGTCAACGCACATGAAGATATATATATATATTGTTGATTCATCATTACATTTCTATTGTTGATTTAATATTATTTTGGTAAAATTGACATGGAAACTATTGAAAAGAAGGTCACTTCAGTCAACTATCTCTAATATGGCATATTGTGTACTTCTAAAGCTGGCAACGTTACTGTGAATCGTCTTGCGCTGTCATGACTACCCGGTCTACAGGCTGCTATGGGGTTGGATTCTTAATAGGATTCAGTGACAGAAGAAGCAGATGATACACCAGATGCCAAGTGCATTATCTGCACTTCAGGTCTATAAGATATCCTATTATTCTAACTCGTCTCGCTACAAATTTTCTCTTTCAGTTGATAGCTTTGTTTCGCTGCCTTTCGCTATAATTATACGACGTTATATCAGTACCGAGCCCCACACTTATTCCTTATCATGAGCCAAGATCAAGCTACCAATCATAGAAGATGATTCCAGCTCGAAGGAATACTCGCAGTCGCTGATTATTTGTGGACTGGGCCCTTAAATTGACAATACGATGTGTCGTAATGTATCACAATGGCAAACGTGAGCACCCATCATGCTGCCCCAGTCAACCTCTGACTTATGTTATTATGTAAATATTCAAATAGATTTAAAAATATGCTTCTGTATAAACTATTTTGGTACAAAGAATATTTACGTATATGTCTGATAACTGAGTTACAGAAAATTCCTTTCTATAATTTAAAATAATATAAAGGTTTTTGAGTGCACGCTCCCCTTTATAGCCAAGTGTATTCAAGGACTTGTCATAGAATAAAAATATTTAAACATAGATGTAACATTAAATAATTTTGTTTTATACTGAATTTCAAAATTGACCACTTATTGGCAAGGATAACTTATTGACAAATTGTCTAGTTAATAAGGCCTTTGTTTGTTATTAAATTCACTTTTTTTATACATACACTTATCTATATAACAGATTAATACGCTATTAGCTTGAATACAGGGCGGTACCACACGGAGTATTTTAAATTATACAGCGAGCAAAGTAGAAGTAATTCAAAGGGTTTTTTTTAGAATAATGACAATCAGATGTTTCAGGAAGTACAAATCTTATAAATACAACACGGTGGCATGGGAATGATACGATTTTTGTAGGTATAAAGTAATGATGCCAATTATAATTTCTTATTTCTTTCTTACTTAGAAGCATCTTTAATAAATATTGAGAATTATTAATCATTCATACTTTGTAACACATGAGTTGTATCTCAACGATGGTGCATCAGATGGTGCTAAGGATACATAAAGGTGGTTTGCAATTAAATTATTAACTTCATTGAAAATATTGAAATAAAATGACAAACAAACAGAAGTAGAAATAATTGCAAAAATGTGCGGCTATCAAACCCGCTTAACGTATGGAAAGTTACAACATTTTCTACGTAATAAATCATTGATGAACTATTACCGCGTTATTTATTTATCCCAATGACATATCTACGTGTCTAATCTATGACTTGGCATAGACTCAGCCAATTTTAGTTTTGAAATAAATCCCTAGTTCTACGTTCTTTAAGTTTAATAATTATTATAGAAACTTGTTACAACAAGGCTATTTCAAACATATTAAAGTTATGCATTTATAAGGTCATTGAACACAATTTCATTATCAATTTTCTCGAGCAATTTCTTTTCTTTCAGTGCAATATGTCTCCGAAGAGTTATTGATTTAATTGACGTCAAAAATAATTTTCAAGGATACAATTTTGAAAAAAAAAATATTTTCTTTTAGAAAAATAATTTATTGCCTCGCCAGACAATGGCTTCCTCCAATTGTGTATACAGTGTTAAAATTATTCTCTTTTGTTAAACAAGGTCAAAATTTATGCATAATTATCAATGACGTTTATACACATCTAACGACTTATCCCATCATTCGCAGTCTGATAGCGGAACGGCAAAAGTGTGCTTAAAGATAATGTAACACTTTTCCACTTACGGCCGTTCCCAATATACTATCTACAGATAGAGATAAATTACTACCTTCTACTGTCAGTAATTAGCTGTGAAAAACCTGAAGCTGTCAAAATATACCCGAAAAGTCATTCTTATCGCCTTATATTGGGACGCATGAATTGCAATTTACATACAAACTTTATATCGCTGGCTATACGTCGTCCCATTGACAGACAGCGTGCACTGATAAGGTTAGTTACCGCGATAAGTTTATTGGGACAGAAAAGTCAACGTAGTTACGATTTTTATCTCAAGTAAGAGATAGACTGAATATTGGGAACGGCCGTTAGTCGTTGTATCAACTGTCACTGTCAAATCTAAGCTGAATAAATGTTTTACATTGCTGCATATTGACAAAGAATATTTTAAACAACTGGAGTAAATGCGGCAATGTATATAGATATAGCAGTCGATGTCTATTATGGTGTTATTTGTCGCATGTTATATGTCGATATGTATAGATCGCCATTGTTATTTATAAACTCATAAAGTTTCAAAATATTTCATACGAAATTCTAATTTAATAAAAGCGGTTGCCATTTAGGCCGTGAATTAAACGTATAAGTAAAATTTAATAGGTTATCGACACTTTAATATACGTGTGTCTCATAGATTTGGTATAAGGCAAGCTAGTTACGAACAAAACATATCGATCGAGGATTTGCTTGCAGCTGCGATGTTGATACCCCATTGAATTTCACCATTAGGAAAGAAGTGCTTCTTTCTCATGGTCGCGTGGTCAAATATTTTCAAATATTTTGGCATCAGAACATTTATTTATTTATTTCAAGGAATATCAACAGCTATTTACACAAAATAAAAATATAATAAAAACTTAGAGCTAATTACAGATATTCACAATAGAAGTAGTAAGAAGCAAAATTATAAAGAGTAAAGCACACTTGATAGTTACAGGTTAGGATTCAAAAAATGTTTTCATGATACGTTATTTCATTGCTTTGACAGTTGCATTAAAAATATCCAAATTAATTATTTCACTGCTTAGTTTATTACAGGTGGAGCTAGCTCGCAAGATAAGTATAACTATAGCTCCGGTAGTTAGTAGATGATTGAGGTACATACAATAAACGGCTATAGCGTAGTGCAGTTGACGAAGTTCTCAATGAAATTGTCGAAAGAAGATCAACCTTATTTTGAGCTATTTTCAAGAAGAAAGCAATATCAGAGATCATACGTCGTTTCTAAAGCGGTAGTAAATGTTGCATTTTACAATGCTGTTCGTAAGACTTTGAATTGTATCTGTCGTTAGTACGGTAGCATAGAAAGCGTAAGAACTTTTTTTGAATATTAAACATATTACAGGTTACCTACCTACTGGTTGATACGCCGACACCTCAGCTACTAGACCATTGAACTCATCCAAACATAAGGATATTTGTGTAAAAATTCAGGTTACTTTAATAATTACTAACCTGTATAAATACCTTAATACGTTCTTCTTATCAATTCTTACGAAATATTTTTAAACCGTCTATATGTACATTATCTAGAACAGAGAACGCATAGAGCGGTGTAAATTTTAATTTGCTGTCGTGGATCTCATTTCAACTGGGGAGGGTAATGTGCTTGTAGTATACTACGCCTTCGCTAGTGCTCTAATTAATAAAGCTGTTTTCTGTGCCTTTTTGGACACAGGGCTCTTTCTACTGTAACAATTCTTCTTAAGTAGTTGTTGAAAATAACTCTTAGAATTCCTTTACATCCGTTAGCAGTGGGAGGCTCGTTTATTGAGCATTTCATATGACACTATTCAAATTTAATTTCCATATTTTGATTGTAACTTTTTAATGTATTTTCACGGATGGTATGACAACGATGTAATTTAGTAGATGGTTATGTAACGCATAACTGATTAAGTGTTATTTTTCAGACTCATGAGAGATTAAAGCAATCAAAGTCAGAACTCTAAACTTGTATTTTATGGCCCTTACATTTATGAATGGTAACTCATTGCATCATTTTAACAACCTAAAAAGTAATATAATAGTGATACATATACCTAGTAGCAGAAAAATATGCAACGTTCCTATTGGAGATTGAAGCGCAACGTATCGCTCGATAGATAGACATGCATACAACTTACGGCCGTTTTCAAAAACGTATCTCTAGTTACGGATACATTGCTGTCACCGTTTAGTGACAAGATTTTATCCATCCATAGTTATGTCCAATATACTTAGAGTCCAATGCTTTACGTCGGTTTTTGAAATGTAAGTAAGCGTTAAAGGATAGATTTGTCTCCCTCTAGTAAGTTAAACTAAGGATAGGTAGGATATTGAAAACGGCCGTCAATCAACAGCATTCGTTAATCCATTACTAGATCCAAACATTTAGAAGAAATCTATTTGAATATTATAATTCTGAAAAATTTTTCCTTGTTTATCGATAGCTAGATTAAAAAAGAAATAGCATTAGGCTATGCCTTTAAACAAGCCAGCCTTAGAGAACTTGACACGTGCGATGGTCTAGTAGTACTAAATACGTCAATACAAAAATCTACATAAGTATTGATTGTTAGCACATCGACATCAAAAATATATGAGTTTTTATAAAAATACTTTGATCATTACATAAAAATCTACAGCAGCTCTATTTCTTTCTATAACTTTAAAGGGAAGACATTCTTTCAATACAACACACACATGCAAAACATAAGTGACACACACTAATTAAACAAACTTTGTGCAAGTAAAAAGGAACTCTATTTGTATGTATCATTGAGGTTGAAGTTGATTTTATTCAAAAATTGTATAATAAAAAGCCATATTAATGTATAGAGGAAGTATTGTAATATGCATTGCAGATGTTTTAATTTATTTTTGCAACTAACTTTAGTTCAATGCCTTTAAACGGTGAAATGGAATAAGTAATTTAAATAAATTATTAGAAAATACATTATATTATGGTTTTATAAAAAGCAATGTTTTTAAATAAACAATTAGCGTAATATTATGTTGGTTTGTTAAAAAGAGTTCTTCACAATTACGATTCAACATTAAACTTTATTAATAACTTTCGTTCAATTTCCAAATATAATGCATGAAACTAATGCAATAGAGATACTATACCAACAAGATTGAGAAAGAATTGACTGTAGTTACAACAAAAAAAAAGTTTTAGTACGCTTAATTATTTATGTGTATCCATCATCAACTTATCGGTAATTTAGGTGATATCTTGACCCATAGTATCGTTTATTGAGCTGTTAAAAGAATTTTAATTAATTTTAACATCGACTTGGAGAAAGCCACAAATTAAGTCCCAAAGTACAAAGCGCACTTATAAGCCGTTACATTTGCAAAAGCTTGTAGTAATCATATGGCACTTTATCATCATCATCAGCCGGAAGATGCCCACTACTGGACAAAGAATGGCATTAATTCAGGCATGCACTTGAATATAGTAAACTAAAATATTTCTTAAAAAAAAAAGCCGCAAAAAGTCAAAAACTATAATCCTTAAAACATAAGAATATATTTTAATCAAGGACGGCTCCATCTAAAATGATTATTTGTCAACTGTAAAATATTGTTTCTCATTCCCCACTACCGAACGTGTCACACTGTGTTGAAATACTTTTGCTAATGCCGTGCGAAGTTGAGTTTTACATAAAGAGGTTAAAGTATAAATTCGCTTACCACTATGGACAGTTGGCATAGCTACAGTATTGACCTGATATATAGAGCGATTGTAAAGTTTTCATACTTTTACGCGTGCACTCGAGAAAAATAGTGTAGCATATTATCGCAAATTGCATTTTCATATAAATGCTACATTAGAATATTATCCAAATTATGATAGAAAATCTCAATGACACGGACATTTGCATAACAAAGTATACCATAATTAAAATAATGAAAGGTACATTAACATACATGTCAATAAATAAAGGTATTAATGTAAACAAATGAAATAATTTAAATTTAAGTTTTCGACAACAGGATTGAATACTCACCCCTTCATAGTATACATGGATGGACCATCTCTCCTCCAACCATATTTTAGGAAGGATAAGAGTATCACAATGCCACCAGAAGCAATGATATTATAAAATCGTGACGAAGCCTACAGCAGGAACTCAACCAAAAAACCATGATTATTTTAAATTTATAAACAAACCAACCACAAGTGACCGCTACTTGCAATAAAAATGATCATTTTTTAAGTTAACTTTGTTATACAGAAACCTCGCGGCTATTTTTTACAAAGTTACAAAGTTGTTGTTTCCATATCCACACATATGAGTAGGTATTTAAATGTATTATGATGCATTTCCAGCTGATACTCTGTATTTATAATAAACTTTAAAGAGTTATAATATTTCTAATATATTTTACAACATTTTAATATAATATAACCTTAAGATTAAATCGTTAATTCAAAGTATCAAACACGGCTCATCAAACCACAGTTTCCGATTTAGCATTAAACGTAAACTCGTATGAATTATATATATATTTACCGACTACGAAAACATATAATGTGTGTTTGTATGTATAATTAAATTGAGTAGTTCTTAACCTGCGGTTTTGCTCACTTTCAGTTTTAAATGGCATACTGTTTCACGGGAAAGTATTGTTTGTTTTTATTATTGCTGAATCGATAATATAAAACTTATTTTTCAAACCTCCTTACTCAGACTCTTCTTATTATAAACATCTTGCCGATTGGGAAAGCTACGTGATGTGAAGAATAGCAAGAAACTTAACAATAGCTCATTATAATTTTATTATTGCAAACAAATAGTTGAATTTCGTCAAGCTGAATTTAATAGTATGTATAAAAGTCAAAAATGTATGCATTGCTGTATTTACATCAGGTGCAGTTTTACCACTTTTTTTATGGAAAAGGAGGACAAACGAGCGTACTGTAGGTCACCTGGTGCTAAGTGATCACCGCCGCCCACATTCTCTTGCAACACTAGAGGAATCACAGGAGCATTGCCAGCCTTAAAAGAAGTACACGCTTTTTTGAAGGTACCCATGTCGTATCGTACCGGAAACACCGCACAAAGAAGTTCATTCCACAGCTTTGTAGTACGTAGAAGAAAGCTACTTGAAAACCGCAATGTGGAAGACCACCACACATCCAGATGGTGGGGATATGGGTATCCTAACTTGTGGCGTGTCGTGCAAAGGAGGAATTCGGCGGCAGGAATCACTGCATGTATGCATATAAATAAATTCAAAAACTACGAGAGCGATTTCAAAAGTTACTTCGTCTGAAGAATGACAATAGAGTGCAATCAAATTTATAGTTTAAATAGCCTGACGGCGGTCGACCGAATCTGTGGTCAAAAAAAGTCATTTATGTTATAGTACCTTTACTTCATACATACGTGTTTTAACAATTCCTTTATATCTCGTAATACCTTTGTTTTGAACATTTTCTCGGATCATGTTGTAAAGGCATAAACATCGCCCCAAAAAAGACTTATTAATTCCACTTAGCCGAATAATTAGAAGGAATAGAGGAGCGAGAAGTAGCAGACAATAAGTTCATCTTTATTCCTTGTTATGATCCACATTATGATTATGACAGTTTCTAGAAAATGCATTTATGTGCCTGTTTGCATAGATAACACTATCAAGAATATATTGAGAGGCAACAGTTTTTTTTTTTAATGAAAATAAGGGAGAGACCAGCTGGTGGTAATTAATACGCCCTGCCCATTACAATGCAGTGCCGCTCAGGATTCTTGAAAAACCCCAAAAATTCTGAACGGCATTACAACTGCGCTCGTCACCTTGAGACATAAGATCTTAAGTTTCATTTGTCCAGTAATTTCACTAGCTACGGCACCTTTCGTACCGAAACACAGTATTGCTTACACATTACTGCTTCACGGCAGAAATAGGAGCCGTTGTGGTACCCATAATCTAGCCGGCATCCTGTGTAAAGGAGCCTCTCATAGTTAAAATGTTTATTTGTTTAAGTATTTACTCCAGCTGGATGGGTCCTTATTCACATTTTTATGTGCATAATGTGTATGTATTTATCGTTCGTTTATCTTTCAAATCGAATATAAGCTCTAACTAAGATTTAATTACCAAAACCAGTTTTATTTTACATCGTCTTTTATTACATGTTTACGATCAGTAAAGCACTATGTACTACACGTACTCGACTTAACGAAAGTATGCTAAAATATGTCCGTCTTAACTTGTGTTTAAACCATTTTTGTTACTATATCCGTTTGTTGAGATAATTTGATATATTTGTACGGTGGTTTGGTTCCGTACAGAGTAAAACACAAGTTAGGCTCAAATGGTATATTGAAACCTTAACTTATGCTATATGGTAAAATGGTAAAATGTTGGTATGGTAATGAGCACGCGAATCGATCGGCGGCTTGTCGCGAACTGGTTACAATATTACTTAGGAAATAACGCGAGGCGACGTAAACGCTGACACGCGAAACGTGATGTACAGTCGACATGCTGTTGACCGTACATGCTGCCACCGCGAGAGAAGAAAGAGTGGTGGTGAAGATGGTACAAAAAAGAAATGGTTATGGTTAGCGAGTGACGTGAGACAAGGTGATAAACAAATTTGCATTATCTAATGGTAACCTTAATGTCTCTAGCCACAGTAATCACTAAAATTATGCCTATGCACTACAGGAGAAGTGGATTGGTCTTTCACTTCATCACTACACTTATCACTATTTTTACTAGCACTAGATTGCCCGTGGTTAACTACACTTACACACTGGTCACTAACACTATACACAAACGCTGCGTTCGTCAGACCCCGCGGCTCAGGGCGCGGCGGGTGCGACGCGGCTGGCCCTGCGCCAGCGGCTGCCGGCGCGGGCGGCGCGCTGGAGTCCTGGCGTCGGCTGCGGCGCGGGCACCACCGCCGCACGGCGTACGCGGCGGCCCCGGCCACCAGCACACCCGCCACCACGTATATCGCGACGTAGTGGTGAACGTCGTGATAAGATATACCACCCTTTAGACCACTCTCTGAATTCATTTGTTTTATTTTTGCGCCTATATCATCTAGCTCCTGATCGTAACCACCCATCACTGATGCTGGCTCCGAAATCAGCGACACGAACGTCTTATTCTGGTTAAAGATGTGGTTGATGGGGTGAATGTCTATCGCTGGTATATCCGTCTGTATGGTTAATGTATTGTTCTGAAGCCTCCGAGCATAAATGGTAATGTCTTGTCCTTTCAGAACACAATCTGGACCCAACCTAATAATGCCGCTATTATTAAGATGATTGGAAAACATTTGCTCTCCACAGATGATACGTACTGGATACGAGTCGCAGCAAAAGAAAAAGTATGTATTGACCTCGCTTAGCTGAGACCACCAATCTAGACATTTGGCAGTTTTGGTTCTGCACTGCTTCGTCTCCTGGTCTTTGGAGCACATGACGTCATCATGACTCATATGAGAAATTGGTTTTTCCAAAGGACAAAGTTGTGTCTCAGTATCTAAATGAAGACAATTATTTAATTCTAAGTGTGATATGGTCATAAATGAGTCTCTTCGTAAGTTGATCGCAATGTAATCCGAAACTGGAACTAGGGTGACCATGGTTTTGCCGTTCCGTCTTGGTACAGGATAAATTTTATATACTTGGTAATGGTCTCTACTCACTAATGGTATTCTAATTTCAAAAATAAAATAGTCATTTAGCATTTTCGCTCTGACCTTGAGTAAATGGTACATTTTGGTTAATTCTGTATGCGTGTTCTCTATTGGTAAACTTAAATCGTTGGACAATCTTCCGGAAATAATATTTAATTCTTCTAGAAGCTGGTCGGGTTTCAAAAGATGTATGTTGAACTTCCCAAAGTACACCTCCGAAACAGTATCTAAAAGAACATCCTGCACATTCTTCAAATTCGACTCCAAGCTGTTAGCTGCCATAGCGCATAATAAAAATTCATTATTGTTTTCCACGTCTTTCAATTGACTCTTGACATCATTGGTAGCGTTCTTTAACTGGTTAAGGTAATGAGTAAATATTTTATATTGTTTGTCAATTGAGCCTTGCATCCTCTTCAATACATTATATTCTGCTTATATTACGGAAGTCTGGTTTTTCCATAGAGCAGCAAGATGGTTTTGGTTTTCCCTAATTAAATCGATGTCCTGAATATACTGCTTAGCGAATTGGTCATCGAGTACACCGAACAGCGCGTGTGCAACATTACCCACAGCGTTGATAAGGCCGCGCCTGCGCCGCGCGTGCCCGCGTGGGAACTGCTGCGTCGACAGAATGTTATTGTAATGCGATAACTCTGTATAACTGTGCTGTAATTGTATTAAAATAGATTCACAATGGTTTCTGACTGACGATTCCTTGCAAATATATTCCATATGATCAATATATTTGGATAACAATTTACTGCCTTGCCAATATGGTTTTAAATCGTAGTATACAACTAGTTTCCATTCGTCCTGAACTAGTCGCATGGTTGATATTTTATCTAAATATAAACTTTGACTGTCGTTGAAGTTTATAGCGTTGTATGCACACGTGGCTGGTGAAAATAAAAAGGTAAACAACATAAGTGCCATGGTAAATAAATTAACAATTCCTCTTCTAGCTCGTCGCTTTGGTTTTGGTAAATCGTCGTTCGACTGGTGTTTCGGCTGGTTATGGTCAGTGGTTTCATGAATTTGGTTACTGTCTTCGTCGTTGGAGTGGTTAATAGGTAAAAGAGATAGTTTGACTACTGGTCGCTTCATAATGCCATTTTTGGTTTTAACAGAGACTACTCGAACTAGCCCATCTTGCCCCGGATGTAGCTGCACGATTCGACCGAGAGCCCATTTACCCGGTGGCAGGTTAGCATCGTGTATAATTACAATGCCGCCAACATTTAAATTTGGTTGTGAACGTCGCCACTTGGACCTAGCGTTCAACTGTGTGAGGTACTCCGCTCTCCATCTCTTCCACACATCTTGGTAAATCTTCTGCACTAACTGCCATCTGGTTCGTAAGTCGTGTTCTGACTCAACAATGGTCAATGTTGGTCCACTGGACAGAAAATGAGAAGGGGTCAAACAATCTAAGTCTTCGACGTCTTCACTCAGCGGGCACAGAGGTCTGGAGTTAAGGCATCCTTCTAGCTGAGCTAGAAGAGTAGAGAACTCCTCGTAGGTGAGTTTTTGTTCTCCTATTACTCGCTTCAGGTGGTATTTCAAGCTCTTCACTGCAGCCTCCCAGAGACCGCCTGCGCTTGGCCAAGATGGTGCGTTGAAGTGCCATTCTATCGACATTTCAGCTATTTCTGCATAAAACTGGTCATTCAATATGGTTTTCAAGTTAACAATCTCCTCTTGCAAAACTCTATTTGCTTTTATAAAGTTCGTCCCGTTGTCACTGTAAATGTGACCGGGCGATCCTCTCCTGGCCGCAAGTCTTCTGAGGGCTGCCAAAAATGCTGAGGCGGTGAGATCAGAGACCAACTCCAAATGTACAGCCTTGGTCGCCATACACACGAAGACGGCGACATATCCTTTGGTACATCTCACTGATCTACCCTTCGCAGACTTGACGTCAACAAAACCAGTAAAATCAACCCCCAAATGGTAAAAGGGGCGGGTCCTGTTGATTCTTGCAGGTGGTAAGTCTCCCATCAACTGGTCGTGTTTCAGGGGGTCGTGCCTTCTACATAGCACACATCTCCGTAGCCTCTTCTTTACAGCATTGTTTCCTCCCAGGATCCAATATTCTTGACGCAGCCAAGCAAGGGTTAACCGGGGACCCCCATGAAAGGTCATCTTATGCGCGTGGTCAATAATCATGTCAGTAATCAAATGGTTATGTGGTAAAATACACGGATGTTTCATACTATCTTCTATTTTGGCGTTGGTCAATCGCCCCCCAACCCTCAAGAGCCCCTGGTTATCAATAAATGGTTTCAATTTTAATAATTTACTCTTAGGGTTAGGTTGGTTATGGTTTTTAATATATTGTATATCTTCTAAAAATTCTACTTGTTGTATATGCCTTATAATTAAGTTTTTAGCTTTTCTTATTTCTAATATAGTTAAGTAGTTTGTTTTATTAGTATTAAATGACTTAGGTGTAAAACGTAACACCCACGCAAGCACTCTTGAAGCTCGCGTAAAATCGCTGTATCTGCTAATTATACTATCTATAACCTTGTTTTGATATTTAATTGTGTTTACATTTATATTTAATAATGGTTTTTTAAGCTCTTCGCAGGTTGTATATAATTTATTGGTTAATTTGGACTCTTCAAACGATCTTAGCCAGTGGGGACCTATCCACCACATGGAATGGTTAATCAGCTGTTCTGTGGTAATGCCTCTACTTGCGCAGTCAGCTGGGTTGTCCTTTGTTGACACATAATGCCAGCTACTCGATGGTATAATGTCAATGACCTGCTTCACCCTATTCGCGACGAATGGTTTCCATTTACATGGGTCGCCGTTGAGCCAGCCTAACACAGCTGTCGAATCAGACCAACCGTAGATTTTGATGTTGTAATCTGATAGGCATTTACAGGTGATCTTCATGACCGTGGTAAGTAGAACCGCTGCACATAACTCTAATCTAGGTAACGATACATTTTTCTTTACAGGTACGAGACGAGACTTCGAAGCTACTAATACTACAGAAGACTGGTTGCTGGTAATATTGTTGACTCTGCAGTATACAACACAAGCGTAGGCATTTTGTGATGAATCACAAAACCCATGTAATTCAATGGTGTCGTTCTTAGAAGACTGCAACCACCTTGGTATGGTAATATGGCTAATTTTCGTGATGTCAGCCTCTATGGTTTTCCATTTTGTGTTGATGTCAGCTGGTAATTCGTCGTCCCACAGAAGATTTAAGAGCCATACTTCCTGGAAGAGTAGTTTCAACTTGGTGGTAACTGGTGAAAGCCATCCAAGCGGATCAAATATCTTCGATATATTCGAGAGTAAACTTCTTTTGGTGAGTTTACTGACTGGTTCGGAATTCAATTGAAAAGTGAAATAATCTTCGTCGGGATGCCACTTAAGTCCTAATGCCTTGGTTGATTCCTGGTATTTAAAAACATATGCTTGGTCTTCGCATGGTAACTGGTTATCTGGTAGTACATCTGGTTGATTTGACGACCACTTCCTTAGATTGAATCCACCTAACTTAAGGAGATTTATGAGGTCGGAAATCAGCCTCTTTGCAGACTGGAGGTCATGATGTCCATGGAGGAGGTCATCCATGTAGAGCCTGGTAGCCAGAACTTCTGCTGCTTCTGGGTAACGGTGACCTTCATCCTTAGCCAGACGTTTCAATGTCATCATGGCTAGGAATGGTGCGGCCTTGGTGCCGTATGTGACAGTGGTAAGTTGGTATTCTTCTAATGGTTGCTTTTCAGAGTCCCTCCACACGATCTTCTGGAGCGGCTGGTCATCATCATGGACATCTATAAATCTGAACATCTTCTCTATATCGGCTGTGAAGGCTATTTGGTACTGCCTCCACTTTAATATGAGAGTAAACAAATCCTCTTGTAAATTTGGTCCAGAGTACATAAGGTCATTCAACGAAAGTCCAGTCGAAGTTTTCGCTGAGGCATTAAAAACAACTCGCGTGGCAGTCGTCGTGGAATCCGTTCTGATTACACAATGGTGAGGTAAATAGCACTGAAGTATCGGATTACTATTACATTTCTTCATATGGTTTAAATTAATATATTCATGGATAAATTGTTTGTAGTTCTGTTCGATAATTTTATTTTTACAAAATCTGCGTTCTAATTGCCGAAATTGGGCTACGGCTTTGGTTTTAGACTCACCCAATTTTTCGGTAATCTCTGGTTTTAATGGTAACCGTACAACATAACGTCCGTCTGGTTTGCGCGTAGTATGCTGTTGATAATGATGAAGGCAATGGTTATCTTCATCCGTAATATTTACAGAGTTGTCTGAGATATCTTCAATCTCCCAGAACCGCTGTATATCCTGCAAGTCGACCATGACGACGTTGCAATATGTTTGGTTTGGTTTTATGGTACCACTAAGAATCCAACCGAGCTTGGTATTTTGCGCGATTGGTAGTGATGTGCCATTACGAATTAAACCTGGTAAAATAATTAATTCGTAAACTTCAACGCTTAAAATTAAATCTATTGGTCTACTTTTATAAAACTCTGGATCTGCGAGTGGTAACTTTTGTAAATACGGCCAAGCTGGTTTTTCTAATGTTTCGTGTGGTAAATTCCCGACGACATGCTTCATCACATAGGCTTCCGTTTTAAATGTGAAATTATTATGAAGAGATGACACTGAAAGCTGTGCGACTCCCTTACTATTGTTGGCTTTTGCGCCTACTCCGACCACCACACAGTGGCGCTTAATCCTGGGTAGGCCTAAAAGTTGAGCGGCATTCTCTGTAATGAGAGATGACTCCGCGCACGGGTCTATGAGGGCTCGCATGGTATGGTGACAGCCATCCATAGACATAATATTAACTTTAGCTGTTGCTAATAATTTGGGCATGGTTTCTTGTGGGGCATTGGTAACGCATATATTGGATCTTCTAGGAGAATTTTCGATCTCGGTATTTCTAGAAGTAGATGGTGCAAAAGTGACAAGAGCATTATGCAGAAGAGTATTATGCTGCTGGTTACAAAAACGGCAAGTTTTTTCCGAAGAACATTCCTTGTCATAATGGTTAATTAAACAGTTTTTACATAATTTGTTGGATTCAATGACCTTAAGTCGATTCAGCGGTGCGGATTCTAGAAATTGTTTGCATTTAAACAATTCATGGCAACACGTTTTACAGAGTATGCATTTCCGTTGTGGCGCAATATGTACTGGTTTCGTATTGACGTGGTTTATTACAGCTGGTCTTGGTTTAAAATTTCTGTTCATAAAATTATGTAAATGGTTATTGGTATGCTTTTCAGCCCATGGTTTTTGGTATTGGTTTTGGTGTACCTGGGATGAATTTGATTTGTTGAAGCCCTGCTTACGACGAGAGCTTTCTAACGAAGTAAATTTAATTTCTAAAAATTTCAAAAAATCTAACAAAGTAGGCAATTCTTTTGGATTCTTAAGCGACACAATGTAATCATTATGGGTTTCAGTATCTAACTTTTGGCACAAAATATAGACGATCAATGGGTCCCAGTTGGAAATGTCGATGCCCATTGCTTTTATAGAGTTAAGACACTCGTTGGTGGTGTCATGTAACTTTTTGATGACCGCTGCAGATTGATGTTGAATCGTAGGCATGGTTAGTAACAATTGTATGTGAGAATTAAATATTAACCTAGTATTATGGTAACGTTGGTTTAATATGTCCCAGCATACTTCGTAGTTTTCAGAATTGATGCGTAAATGGTGAACTAATTTTTCAGCCTCGCCACGGAGCTTACTTTTCAAGAATTGCATTTTCTGCGCATTTGGTAAAGATTTATTATGGTGAATTGTTTCGGAGAATAAATCTTTAAAACATATCCAATCTTGGTAGTTTCCGCTGAAGGTGGGAATGTCCATTTGTGGGGTTGAACGTTCCCTGTAAGATGACGACCACATCTGTCTGTTCACTGCCTTCTTCATGGTGTTGTATTTCTTCTCCATCTCAGCGAATGCTGTCTCATACTCTTCGTTGTCGAGCAGCCCTTCGCTGTCGATGTCCCAGTGAAGAGAATCGATGACCGACCATCTTGATTGGATAGTTCGTAAAATATCTTCGAACTCCCAGCGGTCGGAGCAGCTTTCAAGGTCGACAGCCTCTATGGTACGGGATAGCGCCTTGAAGTTGCTCTTCTGCTTTCGCAGCATTTCTTCGACCCTACTGGAGTTGCCCTGGTTCGATAGCTTTGGTGCAGGGAAGCTAAAAGAGGGACCCTCCTGAGCGGGAGAGAAAATATCGCGCCTATCTGAGCCCTGCGATAATGGTGTAGCAGGTCTCAGTAATGGTTTGCTGGGATCGCTGGTTACGTAATTAGAAATCATATTCCTAACTTCCTGGTAAAAATCTTTCGTCCGCTGGTAATGGTTTTCCGCGAAGTAGCGATGGTTAGGGTCTTCAAACTCAGCACAAAGCCTAGTATGGTTGGTCTGGAATTCACTCCAGTACGAGTCTAAAGCGTTGAGACGTTTTTCAATATAGGCGGGTGTCTTTCGTTCTGGCCCGTCCTTCTTGAAATTAACACACTGCGTGTTAATCGCGGACATAATCTGGTTTTGGGTGGTTAATAGAGCCTCCATGGTTACGGGTCAAAAGAGAGTGGTAAAGAGTGGTGAGTGATAAAAAGGAAAGATCTTACTTGAAGACTGGTACGTGGTGACCTGGTGTGTCCTCAGCAGTCTCCCCGTTGGTAGTCGCTGGTAGTATCGCCGATCTGGTGAACTGGTTACACTCCACACACAAGCACTTTGGTCAACACTAATTTGGTTCACTACACACGCGACGACTTTTGGTTAAAATGGTTAACTAATGGTACTGGTTAATAGAACGATGGATCACAATGTTTTTGTGTCCTCGAAATGGTTAAAAAATACACTGGTTAACAAAAGGCCGAAGGACCACAATGTCCTTGGAATGGTTAAAAAAAATTCTGGTCACTGGTTAACAAAAGGCCGAAGGACCACAATGTCCTTGGAATGGTTAAAAAAAATTCTGGTCACTGGTTAACAAAAGGCCGAAGGACCACAATGTCCTTGGAATGGTTAAAAAAAATTTGTCACTGGTTAACAAAAGGCCGAAGGACCACAATGTACGGTGGTTTGGTTCCGTACAGAGTAAAACACAAGTTAGGCTCAAATGGTATATTGAAACCTTAACTTATGCTATATGGTAAAATGGTAGAATGTTGGTATGGTAATGAGCACGCGAATCGATCGGCGGCTTGTCGCGAACTGGTTACAATATTACTTAGGAAATAACGCGAGGCGACGTAAACGCTGACACGCGAAACGTGATGTACAGTCGACATGCTGTTGACCGTACAATATTCAAAACAAAACAATGCATATAATTATACTTACATAACTTAATATGATAACATTCAGTTAAATCTATTAGTACGAGGAAGTGTACCACGAATACTGGCAGCATTTCCGCATTGGATAGCTAGGCTGATCCATTGGCTGAAATAGCTGCAAACGCTTGGATTTCCAGTTGCCCTATTGAAACGCGCAGACAGTACTTTGTATATTATCCACGCGTCTGGGATCCACGAGCCAAGTTTTATACATACATTGTTGCTCTTCTGTCTTATAAGGAGATGAAAAAGAAGCACATGGGCATCACACCAATATCACGGCCTTTTCATTTTTATCACATCTGTCGAACTATCAATACAGAAGTTGACTTATCACTATCGAGACACAGGCAGGAGGGTTCGGTATCCACATAGCCGCTACGCTGAGTTTCCTGTAGTGTAGCCAGAAATATGGTCAGCGGTGATCACTTACATTACTTACATCTGTATGTACGATTGCCTTTATTTCATTAATTAAATATTTCACATGATTAAGAAATTTTATATAAAAATATGAATAAAAGGATCAAGATTCAACCGTCCAAATAATTAATGAACTCATTATAACCAAGGTTATAAGATATAATATACTTATTGTTTAAATATAGGGAAATACTACTTGACTGTCTTAAATAGTATAAAATTTTGTAATGAACCCTAAGATTTTCAAATAAAAACTCACAGACAGACTGATAATGCAAGAATGAGACGTCGGTATACATAAAAAGGGCGGGCTAGAGTGAAATAGGTATATAATTAAAACTTTTGTCGCGTAGGATTTCTGAGGGAAAGGATGACTGGAATATGAGATGAATGGAGATGTATTATATTAAATTTATTTTTAACCAACATGATTACTAATGCTAGTTTAAATAGCATATTATAACGTACCAGCTTGGATGTGTAGCACTCATCCTCAGGTAGAATTTGAATAATCTTCTTTAATAATATATAAATACACAAAACATTACATACCGACTTTTCGTGGTGATACGTTTTACAAAACTTCAAATAAAGGGCATTCATAAAAAAAATATGAGATATAAATATATATCATTGTGTGATGTAAAAGTATTACGGTATTTCCAGAATGATGCATTAAAGTAAGGAAGCAAAAACTAAGGATGATATGTTGTTAGTTCATCCGTCTCCAATTCTATAGAAAAGGATTCGTAGGAAAACGATCTTTGTAGTAACACTGACACAATATGGTGGCTTACCCTTAAACGGGACAGGTAAATAATACATTATATTATTTTTAAATAATTAAAACCGTAAATTGATTAATTAGAAAATCAAATATCAAACAAAAACTATATACAAAGATATGAAGTTTTGAACAAAACGTTATATCAAATAAAAATTGGATTACTGCCAAATTTGTATTTGATAATACGTTCCACAACAAATGAATCCTGCAAACTATAAATGTTACAAATATCTTTAACTCAATTATTTTTTCAATTTTAGTTTTATTTATATTTTGTTAGTTATAAATAATTAAAGTTTTGTGGATCACAAAAATCTGCTCAATTATTCGATTATTCACTATAACGCTCAACTAAAGCACAATTAATTTATAGAGCCAACATGCATGAAATTGTAAAGATAAGTTAACTTACAATTAGTACAGGTTAGTACTCAAACGGGTCGAGATGAAGAATATTAGAATAATAGTTAATAGGCAAAAGGGGTACACAAGATATTAGAAATGATGAAATTTTAATGGGCAAACATTTTCGTATATGTAGTATTGCAGATATCTTAATTTTAAGTAAATATCTTAAATATTAAGTTAAAGGCTAAATTAATTTTATTCTTTTCAATTCGTGCTTTGAAGTTGAAAATTAAACCTAATTGTAATTAAGTTTAATTAAAAACAAATTATATAGTTTACATAGTAGTTATTACATATTTATACGGTTAACTCAGATATTATCCAATAATATAATTATACAGATTACATTACGAATAAAATTACTAAAGAAGATTAAAGCTAAAATAAAACATACCTTAATAAAAACTATAATATATTATTTAATACCTATTATATTTAGTAAATTTTTAATATAAATGCTCAAGTTATCATCAAATATTTATGCCCCAAATGAAGTCGACTCCATAGACTTACTGTTCCTGTTTACCGGGAATGTGTTTCAATGATCCCCGTACCCTCCGATTATATCGTAAAGTATTAGTTTGTTTTATTTTAGCGTTTATTTAGACGATATTCTTATAATTAAATATAGTTTAAAAATTATTCAACTCAGTGACTGTGATTACTGTCGGTCTATTGCAATAAAAGTGACAAATACATCTAACAGTTTTTTTTATGAATATTATGTATATATATATATATATATATATATATATATATATATATAAAATATAATAAATAATATTACGTCTTGGCCGGTGACTATCAAGTCTTCCGTGGCAATACAATTTTTATTAGTATATAAATAATAATATTTGTAAACATTGGACTTCATACTTTACGGATTTCGATGAAATTTCAGTGGATCTAAGCTGACTTAGAGCTTGCATTTGCGCAAAGGTTGTGGATAGTCTAATCAAAAATCGTTATGTAATATATTTTTTGTGGTTTTGATAGTAAGATTAGATAATAACGTATCAATGCCATCTCTAAGTGTACATTTAAGATAAAGCAAATATTTAAGATTTATGGGAGAGGCCTTTTTATTTATTTTTGATTTTTCAGTTTGAAAATGAGAGCGGTGTAAGTAATCCTTATACGCAATAATGGCGTTTAGCAAGTGTATCAACAAAGATACCAATACTTATAGACCATATGAGGATCGAATGGTTGGCTTCCGACCAACTGAAAATGTTTGTATTACAAAGAATTTGTATTTATGATCTCAATAGCGAGGGAAATTACTGAAAAATATCAAATTATTTACATCTCATTTGAATACAAAATTTATATATAGTTTAGAACGACGAGCAAAAGAAATTATTCGGTATTCGACTTAACTCGGGTGTAATCGGAGCGCGGTGCGAGCGCGAGTGAGAGTGGGCATCGGGCTTGCGTCGAGCTGGCACTTGGCAGTGAGGGAGGAACTATCGAGAGAGGTGGTTGTGTCGCACGCGCATGCCGGCAGCACCATGCTCTTATTATGTAATCTATTATAGCTGTTTGGCTTAAGTGAAACGTTTCTAGCTGATTATAATACCGTGTGCTTGTAAGAATGTGTTGTACTTGCTGCCGTGTTCAACGCCCACAACAATTTTTAACGACGAAGATGTGACCGCTCATGCACCGTCATATATATCTTATACTCAGGTTATAAACGTTTTCATTGATCACCGCCGCCCACATTCTCTTGCTACTCCAGACGAATAGCAGGAGCGTTGCCGGCCTCAAAGGAACTTTTCTTACCCATTTCGTATAGTTCCCGAAACACAGCACAAGGAAGCTCATTCCACAGCTTTCTGCTTTTTTGTTTATATTACGCTGTTTGCGATTAGCGTACGCCCGCCGCGCACTTCCCCGCACCAACGAGGACCTACGTTTCACTTCTGCGCGTTGAATAACACCGCCCGACATTTGTGGCAAGTTTATATTTGTTTCAATTCAAGTTTTGTTTATATTATAAAACTTTTATTATTCAAACAAAACAAATCTTATAACTATATTTACAATACTACGACTACATACAATTAAAACTATCATTACGTGGAAGCGTACCAAGAATACTAGCAGCATTACCGCGTTGGATAGCAAGGCTGATCCGTTCACCGTAATAGCTGCCAGCGGTTGGGTTTCCAGTAGCCTTATTGAGGTGTGAAGATAGTATATTGAACATTCTCCGTGCCTCTGGACCCCACGGGCCAAGTGTCTCAACACCAAACGGCACAAAGATGTATGACTCAATGAGACCAACATATTTGCGACGCTTGCTGTCAGTCGAAGCAGCAGCCCCAGCACCAACAGACGTAACTTGGACATGATAAGGAGCCAGAGACGCAAGTAGCGTCCCACACCAGCGCCCTTCCCCGTGCCCAAGCCACCAGCGTCATTCCATCAGGACGCTTGCCATCGCGGCGGGTACTACCATTTGGCTCTAAAACAGCTGGTATATTAAGAGCCGCAAATGCCCTGCGGATGACTACATTAATGCTGACGACTGATACGGCCTGTCGATTTTAGGCAGGATAACCCGTGACGTCCAAGAGCATCTACCTGAACGCCACATGTACATTAGAGTTTGTTACTACGCTTGCTGTATATATTTCATAGAATCTCACTCTCTGGATTAACCTAAGTCAGATTTTAAATTTTTTATTGTATATTAAAGTCAAAGTCAAATAAACTTTATTCAATTAGGCATAAAGTAAGCGCTTTTGTATCATCACTATTAATATTTCTTACAATATTTGAATAAACTGTATATTGGATGCATTAACCTTTAGATCTTGAGTTCATTGTTTGTGTAAGGATGCTTCATGAAAATGATGGTCGTGATTACTATCATAATTAGTAATCGTATCCAACAAATAAAATGATTTATTAACTATAACGGGTCGACCTAGCACCACAAGCCATCGTTCCCTTCGCAAATATTTGAGAAAAGGAGACTACCCAGGCACTTGACGCCGCCGCAAACAAATGTCTCATCACTCTAACTTCAGTTCTACTTTAGGCTACACTCCTCACCACCTAACCTTAAATATTTTTTTTTTATCCGTTTGCCTTGGCGTAATAGTTTTGACCAACTAACAACAGGGTGTCGGTGTGTGCGCACATCAATTGAATGTCATAATTTTTCCCTACCGCGCCAAAAGAAGATCTTAAAACTTCAATAATTATTGCCTAAGTTTTGAAATTTTAATGAAAAACACTCACAATTCACATATATTTTTCTATACGAATCATAAGTAGTAAACGTACATACGTAGGGCATATAGGTAACCATAGATAATTCATAGAGATGGGAAATCATCGAACGACTGAATTTAATGGTTTTTAAATAGTGAACGAAAAGTATTGGATAGAAATAATACGACACGTTATTTTAATAATTTTATCACTCGGAATCCAATTTATAAATATAATATGAAGCATGAAATTTAGAGCTATTGATTTTAGAGGTTATTAATTATTATATGAAAGTGCATATATATTTCGTCACCATAAACTCAAATTGTCTTATCTTAAACTTTTAACGAATATAGGTAACAAGGCGGCCTTAAGAGTTCAATATTCTTATTTTATTAATTATATTTTATTAAATTGGCAACTCGAGGCCAATATTAGCAACCAAAAAGATATAACTAATTTATAATATTTTTAAGTTAATTTTAAAGCGGTGAGTTACAAAAAAATATAATGCGATTACGAGGCTAAATTAGAGTCAATAGCAATTGAAATTCAAATATTTTTATTAAAAATAGAATATGACAACACTTATTTAAAGTAATAAGTCAATATAGTGCCACCAACTTATAATCAGCTGCGTCGGTCGCCATCTTGAATACGTCACTTTATCCACGTTTTGGTTTACAGTGAAAAGTGTACAAAAAAAACAAAATCTCTTAAAAGTGATGCAGGGCTAAGTATTTTCAAGCGCTTACCACTATTGACGATGACTAGTCCATGCGTCGATTCGTGAACGTGTGCTGCTTGTGTCGCTAGTTCATCATGTTATAGTTAATAAATCATTGTATTTGTTTTCATTAAGTACTTATGTTAAATATTCAAAATTTGATATATTCGAAAACAATTCAATAATATTGGCAGTTGTGGAAATTTAAAAGGTATAGGTAAAATGTTGTTTTGTTAAAACAGCTAAATCAATTTAATTTCTATATAACTATATATTTCCAAGTCGGTAATAAGCTGAGTCGTTTGCAATCAGACGAAACCGTGGTTACTGTGCGCTTGTGTGTGTGTTATCATAAATGGTTACGGCTTAGTCTACACTGGATGGATGTTATTTATTTATTTATGTTGCTAAATTATATTAAACGACTTTATATTATATTATCATTACATAATATACATAATAAGTTTCTTCCGAAGTCGCAACTGTCTTGTAGCTCTACGCAGATAATTTTGGAGTTTGTACATTATTGTATTGATATAAGGGCTTGTTTTTATTAATCTATTTTATAAAGCATTACAAGGGTTTAACTGGTATATTATTTATATATTTCATATGTATATTATAGACTTATCTGCATGGGATATATTGCGTGTGTCTATATTATTTAATAATAATATTGACACACTTTTTACACAAATTATCTTGCCCCAAGTTAAGCATATATATGTAGCCTGTGTTATGGGTTACAAGACAATGATATATATATCCACATTGTATATATATATCCACACAAAACATGTGGCAACCTACAACTTAACCAAAAATATGTATAAATTCTGGTCTAATTCAATCTCGCCAAGATCGCCGGAATACTTTGGATAACGGCATCGCAGGACCGATCATCATGGAAATCTTTGGGGGAAGCATTTGACAAGCAGTGGACGTCTTCCGGCTGATTATGATGATGTATAAATCTAAGTTTATTCCTTTTATTTACAAAATAAATATTACTCACATTAAATTTGAATATTGTAAATCTATCAATAACTGTATCAAAATGTTAATGATAAAAAATATGTATTCTGAAACTAGCTGCACATCTCCTATCTCTTGTAATCAAAGCTATGAGAGTGTGAAAAAATTGTGAAATTTTCTTACTCAATAGTTATAGCCAACTTTGTTATAGTCTTATAACAAATTTTGATTAAAAACGATTTGTATATTACGTCTTTTTCTATTTATATGTATCAATTGAATAACAGATAAACATAAATATAATATAAATATTCCCAATAATTAATTTCGTATATACTAATTTATAAATTGTATACACAGCTTTACAGAGTAAGTCGGTCGTTATGTTATGGAAGTATCAAGGTTGTCACCGTGAACAAATTTAAATATACAGAATTAATTATTCTTAATGTTAATTCATCCTTATTTACAAACCTGAATGAACATGTGTATGCTGCCTATGAACTCTAAAATACTTACTATGGTTTTGATTGAATTTCAGGTAATCTTCAGATAAAGTCAAGCGACAGACTTGTGATTTCGGTAGCGATCAGAATATAATTTCTCAGCAGAAAATTCCTTGAATCATCATTTTGATAGTAGGTACTAATAATAGATTAAAATTTATATTAAATATTATTTTACCAATAGCATCGAGAGTAATTTGGGTTGCTTTCATTAAAAAAGTATGTAACAACGCAATTTAAATGTAAAACATTTTAATATGCAATCCAATTTGGCGATTATGTTCTATTATGTTCTGGGACTAGATTGTGATTATTTTATAGCGATAGAAATGACTGTACAATATTGTATATTTTTATTGAAAAGAGCGCAAAAAAGGAACGGTGGGAGTGTTTCTTGCGCCGCTTCTTCTCTCTCAGAGCGTCATGTTTCCGAAGCGGTAGTACTATCTAGTAGTTATTAGAAATGACATCAAAAAGAATTCTTAAGGAATCAATTTTGAGAAAATAAATCCCTTTTAAGCCTTTATGTGATCAACCTTGTTGTGCTACCATACCCCAAAGCGTTGCCACTGATAGAGTCTGTTTTAAGTGTTAGGGTAATTTAGGTACAATTATATCTTTTACTCTTATATTCATTGCTCCGTCTGAAGTTTTTAATCATATTAATTAATATGATGAAATTTTGGTCAGAAATAATTCATATAATCCTACTTGATATTTTTTCTTTGTCACGTATTTTTCTGGTCTATACATAGTTGCGCACTGAAGCTATTTTAGTTTATACAATAACTTGGCGTTCACATTTAAAATAGTTGCCAAGAGTAAGAAGCAGCTACAATGAAAAGAATAAAAAAAAAAACAGTTTAATAATGCGAATTATTAATATTTTGTGTGATTGCAGAGATTATTTATTTTTCCGTTTGAATAGACTTCGGTTTAACATTTTGATAATTACAGTAAATGGTCAAAATACACATTATCTGTGTATTTGAATTAGTAATGATAAGGACGCGACACAAAAAAACGCCGTGGCCGTTCGAAGAATTCAGAAAATGGATGTTTCTTGTCCACTTTTGTAAAAATATTTTCAACAAACGTCAAATTACAACATGGAATTTTTTTTATAAAAGTAGTTAACCATTTATTATTTATGAATGTTTTGATTATGTTATGTATACAACATTGTTTGTATAATCTGTTCATTTATATATAGCTTGGGTGTAAGGGATTAATTAACTGTAGTAAATCATTAATAACTACATAATAAATAAAATTAAATAATTAAATTGTTTAAAAATTAGTATTACAGCCCTAGGGTCTCCGCGTGTGAGCGAATAAGCTATACAATGGTAGCACACAGATGCGGTCGCGACGCCTATCGAGGTGGCCGCGTGCTATTCAAAAATGTCCGTGTTTCAAATTTGAATTATTTTTTGTCAATCGCCATATTGTTTTTGTAAATATTTAATTATCATAAGGCCAACGCGATTAATCTGTGACGATTACATAAACAAAAAAGCAGTGCGAAGAAATAAATTGTTGAATAATAATATTATAAGTTGGCATAATTGAACGGCCGTTGCCTGATTTGTGAAATTAAAAAGTGCGCGTAAAGCTATGATTGTGTTAAAAATAGACACAGTTTTGTGATTTGCCAGGTTTTTTAACAATGCAACGTCGTCAGTGAAATTTATTTATAGAAAAATGTGTACGTGAAGTGAGTTTATTGTGTTTTAAAATAATTGGATTTCCTAATAATGGAGAAACCCTCATATAAGGTAAGAATTTTAACTTGACTTAATAGGTAATTAGTGATTACGAAAGCAATTATCTCCGGTAATTTTGACTTTCTTTTTTTAACCAAGGCTGTTGTGTAAAATATTCAGTAAATACAATTAGGTACATAATGTAACTAAAAATCTTAAAATACTTTTTAAAACAAATATGTACGTACTTACATCAGATAGGTATTTTGATCTTTGGCCTTTTAGTGCGTTGCGTTACTTATAGCTTTAATTGTTAATTATGAGTGTTTATTTATTTTTTGAATAATAAATATTCTAAAAATAAGATAACGTAAATTGATTTCATTTTTAAATAATTTAAAATTCGAAATGGCATATTGAAATTTTAAGACGGTTGAATTACAATTATTTTGTTGTTTGATTGTCAGTGTTAAGATTTTATTGTATTTAACAAAGTTTTTTATTGTGAATATTAATATGTCGTTTTGAAGGAAATAAATTACCCTAGATTAGAAAAACATAACAACTTTCCGTAATTATCGACAAGTGGCGAGTAACGTAGAAGGAATGAGAATTGAGAATTATTATTAGTTGCCTTTGTGTTGGCACTAGGGATGCGAGCGTGACGGTTGCGATATCGATATTATCGATGTCGATAAATAAGTGTAAACTTGTTTAGGTACGTTGACAGATTTTTTGTTGGAGAATATATTTAAAAGTTCACGTTAATTATACTTTGTTTTAATTCTCTTTGTAGTTTTGTAGCTGTATGACTTTATTTTCTTGACCAGATGTCAGCGTATATAATATGCGTAATATTGCAACAGTACATTTATATTTATTGCTGTTTTTATCTCAATTTTGTATAAGTAGGGCTTCCCAGCCTTTATAATTTTTAGGAAAGTATTTGAAATATTATATTGAATAGAAATTGCTGATATTATTACTATTGTTGTTTCAATAACTAATTTATTGTGATAATTGTAATACAGCGTCTATAACTTACGTAATATTTTTTACTAATACTTAATAAAATTTATAAAATTTTGGTATTTAAATAATAAATATTGTACAAGTTTCTCTTCGAAATTTAAAAAATATGACTAATGCTAAAGGAATTGTTATATATTTTTGTTATTTTGGGTTTATCCATGACAGAGTCACAGACATACTGAGTCACTTTCAAATGTATAATATCATGTACACATAAGTATGAAAAGAGATAAAATGTATTAATAAGTACTTCAAACAATACCTAGATAATTAATGCTATTGAGAATACTCTGAAGAAAATTTAAATCAATAATTCTGAGTGGTTTTGCTTTCGTAAGTGAAACAAAATCACAGAAATTTAATTGTGTTACATTTTTTTTTACAGAGTTATAATGAAGTATACAGAGTTAGAATAAAGTTATAATGAATGATGACCTACGTAATGGTGGTGGTGGCTCGTAGGAAAACAAGTATTGATACATTTTTCATAGCAATTAATCAAATAATTCATCAAATTAATCAATAATAATGAAAAAAAAAATGGATAGCATAACAATTATTATCCTTTTTACATTAATAAATAAATTCGATTAATTGTAATCCATATTTTTGCTGCTAAGAAATGACATGAAACGCCTTTTGTTGGGCTTAAATTATTCGAACATTTACCATTCTCATTTTTTTTACACTATCGGAAAGTAGAGATTTTGACGAACAGAACACAGATCAAATTTTTGAAAAAAAAACTGATATTTTGACGGGTGAATTTTCGATTGAAAATGAGGGTTCTTTTCCGATATTTGAGTCAAAATAAGGTGAAAAAATAAATATTTCAATTCTTATAAATTATAGTGTATTTGGGCAATAAAATGGTAAATTTTCACCAATTTTCGTGGAAAAAATATTTATTTTGGAAAAGACAAAAATATAAAACCAAAAACTTGGTTTTTTGAATTATTCACATAAATTTTGAGGTTATTTGAAAAATTATAATAAGAAAAGTTGTAGATCTTTTTGTTACTTACAACTTTTCCATTTGACTTTTTTCCATAGGATTTGCAGTTTTGCCGGAAATCGATATAAACCGTTTTTTACCTTAAAACGCCCCACCTTTTCCACTTCCCGACCTCAGATCGCCCGTAATTTATTTTTCCTTCATTTTTTACATTCTCTTCCGTTTCCAATGGGTTTCATCCTACTATTTTTTTTTCACTTTATCATTTTCAAAGGCTTCAGCACTGGTCTATCTGAGGTTCTTTTATGATAAAACTTACCGTTTTGCTGAAAATCGCGAGAAACTCATTTTTCATACACGGGAATGATGGGTTACTTAAATTTTTTATCTATAATTATGTTTTGAACTATATATAGATTTTCAGCTTGTTGGGAATTTATGTACCTCCGAATGTCTAAATTGACCTGACTGTACATATTTTAACTTAGCACTAAAGCTGTTTATTTTTTTTGTTAGAAAAATTGTTGAGAAAAACTTTCAAGCAAAACGGAACAGTTTTCTATCTGAGCTGTACTTGCGTCATAGAGTTCTTATACCGCGGGATCGAGAGTGGTGTCTTTCCATTGTTGACTTTACTTCCATGATGCTGACTTGAGGTGTCAAACGCCCTCCGCGTCGCTAAACGCCAATGCAAAATTATGCACAGATCGCCCTACGTAGCCTTTGGTGCGGTGGACACACAATCGCTGGCATAAGGCAAAAAGTTATTAGGCTCAATTTTGTACTCGCCTCCGTGTGGTGGCGGCCATTACAACGTGGCGGTGGAAGGCGTTTACGTTATACTGGATTCCGCGTTGCACAAGTCCACATTAACTTTTCTTACTCAAAGAGTAGTAAACAGTTTGTAGACATTTGGCAAAAGGCAAAGATGTAGAGGTAGGTGTGCCACAGGGTTCAATCCTTGGCCCATTTCTCTTTTTAGTTTATTTTAACGAGCTTTCATTGCTTAGCTACAAACATAATACATATTGTGAATTTCCCATTTCTTTGTTATAATTGTTAATTTTCGTTATCTTGTTTACTTCACTATTTCACTATTGCAATAACTTTTTATTCTTGCCACTTATTTGCATTAAAATGATTACATGAAAATAATTAACAGCTGCGATGAGTATGTTAAAATTAAAAAAAGTTGTAGATAAGCTGATTTCGCGGGGATTTTATCGATATTAATATTTGCTGAATTGATAATATTTAAGATACTTAATATTTAAAAGAAAACTTTATATTACCCCGTCAGTGGTTTGGTAGTGATCAGATAAAAACAATTTGTATATTAACCAGGCTCTATTTTATATTTATATATTGTATTATTAGTCAATTGCTGTTCTCTAGCCACAGAAAAACTCGAAACGACTTGGCTGATATAAATAATAATATTTTGAAAATATCGGAAAATGAGAAAAAAAAAAAACCAAAACACCACCGTCAAAAATAAAAAAATATGGAAAATGGTAAGTAATTTTATATTTTACATGTGCTAAACAGTTCTATGCCCACTTAATATTTCCATAAAAACTACAGATAGGAACTGAGA
Source organism: Leptidea sinapis (assembly GCF_905404315.1). NCBI lineage: Eukaryota > Metazoa > Arthropoda > Insecta > Lepidoptera > Pieridae > Leptidea > Leptidea sinapis. The sequence goes on along the minus strand of NC_066293.1, from coordinate 9,727,445 downwards.
CATTTATTTCAGTGGGTTGCGATCATATTATCTTTGGTGTATTCAAGGGAAAGTTCAAAGTTGTTATATTTATATACATCAATTTCCTTGGCTGACTTGTAAGTTTCTTTATTACATAACGCCATCACTAACGCTTACTTGCGACCAATAATAGAATTTTATGAGATTGGAGGACAATAACGACTTATGGGCAACGAATTGCATACGAATTGAGTATAACCTGGTGGCACAGACAATTTAACCTAGAGACGACTCAGCACGCGGTACGGTGGATGTGCTTTAGCACAAGTTAGGTAGTGATACTGCATAACAGCCGGCCCCGCCCCTTTATTTTTCTCAGTCCGCCGCTGAGAGTCACAGTGATATCATTGTCCGTGTCAAAAATCAAATATAAAAAGAGTTTAAGCACATCCCTTGCTTTCGTAGATAAATTTACATTACACTATCTCGCTCGATCGTTGTGAACTAGTGATGAGACACATATAAAAAATACGTTTATTGACAATTATATAATATTATGAACAGATACGACTTAGGGACCTTCAAGAAAAAATCCCACCTTAAAGGCAGGCAACGCATTTCTTGACACATCTGTTGTTGCGGATGTCCATGGGCGGTTGCCTCACCTCTCCCCATCCCGTGAGCCTCTTGCTCGTTTGCCCCCTCTTATATTAAAAAAAAAAATTAAATTTGACATACAGCAGTCTATTGTTGTCAGACTTTTGAAGGGAGGGTAATGTGTTGGGTCGTATGTATGATGGTATGTACGTATGTCGCCTCCTAACTGATCTAATAAAATAATTAAAAAATAAAATAAATACATTTTATGGGTCAATAGTCGATACATATATATTTTATTGACACTACTATTTTACTATTTATCTATATTATATAACGTGTATAATAATTAACATATTTCTTTATGATTCCGTAATCGATTTGACTCAGTTATAGATAAATATAAATGAGTATCGCCCATCACTAATGGGTTATCACTGACATTGCTAACTTTGACAAGTCTTTGAACGATCCAATGGAAACCAGTCGACCTCCCCCGCACCCCGCCACGTTTGGCGATTTTGTTATAGTACTAAAATTCATTAAAGGGAGGTCTTTTAGGTTTAATTATTGTCTCTGGTAAATAATCACACACAGAAATCCAAATAATAAGGTAATAGAAATATGATGATAAGTACCAGTTCGTAGCGGGGCGTCCGTTGCCTATCCTATACATACAGAACATTGTTACGTGTGCTTGCAAGTTGCAACGCTCTGGATATTTAGTCTTATGCTGCAATTGTGTGCAAAATAACGGCAATACGTATAAATTAAGAATATTTTAGTGTAAAACGATCGCCATATTATATTTAAAAATACAGAAGTTTGGTTAAAAAACACATATCGATGAATTCAATGACGTTGTATACACATCATTCACAGTCTGATAGCGGAACGGCAAAAGTGTACTTAGAGACAATATAAGCACATAGTATTTTCTTTGATTACCGCGAGTGTTACACATTTAAATAAAACACTTTTAAAGGATTAAAACGCGTCTATTAATAGAAATTATATAACACCTGGGATCCAATAATCTCTAAATTAAAACCATAACTACACATTCCAAAAAAGAAGACTAAATTTTGCCAAAATCCATCTACGTACAGCAAATACCACCTCCGAGGTAATAAATGGCGCTAAACTTCATAATGACAACTATGACAAATACTATCTTTGACTCATTTCATCTGCAGTCCCCCTGAAAACGAGATCTGGAAAGGTACTTGAAACGTCGGGTTAACTAAAATAAAAAAAAAAATAACTTTTACGCAACATCTAATGTAAAACCGTTACAATTACACGCGTTTTAATTCTTTAAAAGTGTTTTATTTAAATATAAGCACACTTTTCTCCTCAGTCGGGTGTCAACTGTCACTGTCCAAATCAAACCTGAACTGAATTATTGTTTTACATTGCTGCTTATTGACCGAGAATATTTTAAACAACTAGAGTAAATTCGGCAATGTATAGATATAGCAGTCGAAGATTATTACGGTGTAATTTGTGGCATGTTCCATATTTCGACTTTGTTTTTATACGTCGTGAATACTCGTTATGTATATAATACCATATTTACGTGATGTTGCACGTACACCGCTCCGATTTATTACTAAATCATATTTACACGCTGGTGTACTATAAGTCACCTGTGAGGCGACATATTTAACGCGGCTATGTCGTACCTTCATATTTAGATTTCTATCCACGCAAAGGAAAACGCGCGAACAGGCTAGTTAACAAAAACTCGGAACGTAAAATACGCAATTATGTATTCGGCAAGTTTGTCAATGGTTTGGTGAAAGCGGCTGTGATTATTAGATGGTTTTAGTTTTTAACTCGTTTGGCTTGATCGGTTCGCTAACGACAATACCTTCCGCCATAATAAGATCAAGGTTTGTCGCCAAGGTTTGAGACTAATTGATGGAGACTTCTGTTTATCTACCTATGTATGTTAAAATGCTTAAGTAAAATATTTAAACTATATATACATATTAATCTATTTCAGTAAAATATTTAAACTACTATATTATATTAATGTATATTAGTAAAAATTTAATGAATTTAGTGAAAATAAAAATGTGTATATTACGGTGCATTGTTGAAATAGTGTTTAAAGAATAGTATAACAAATTTTAATACTAAAAGTCCTAATACAAATGATTTGAGTTTTCTTTAGTGTTAATTCCGCCAATATTTGTGTTTAAACAATTCGACACGTGTTTCGCCTCTACACGAGGCATCCTCAGGACGTGTTGTCTCGCCAAAATCTGGCACGAGACTCAATTTTCAATCAATCCGATTGTTCATCAAAAGGTTCTTGTGTATTAAGGAATTACGATTAAGTAATTATTAGTAATAATACCTTGTTTCTCTTGTAATAACTATAAAAATCACTATTTTGAGCTTTAAGTAAAATGGTTATTACATATATAGAATTTTCATAAGAACAGTGAGAATGAACAGTTATAACATTTATTTATTGGCGAAACGTACAGGTAAATTACTCTCGAGACGTTTTTGCATTTGTGTGTGTGTACGTGTACGGTCAGCACATAAATAAGTAAACCAATACTTTTAAATCTATACTAATATATAAAGCTGCAGTGTTAGTTTGTTTGTTTGAACGCGCTAATCTCTGGTACTACTGGTCCGATTTGATTGATTCTTTCAGTATTGGGTAGTCCATTTATCGAGGAAGGCTATAGACTATGTTTTTTTTTTCAAAATTAGGTATCCGTAATAAATTGCTATTTTGTAACATAAGGTGTAAATAAAATCGAAAACCTATTTTTGCGTGCGCTGCAAAAACTATTGACAATAGAACAAAATGATGTACAGGCTATAATATAGGCAATATTTTATTACTTATAAAACTATCGCGTGAATTATACTTTATATGGCAAAACAACGTTTGCCGGGTCCTGCTAGTTTCTTTATAATATTTATAGGCAGATGTGGAAGTAATAAAATAAAACGATATTAAAATATTAATAAGAAAATAATTATTAATATTTCGCACACATCCTCATCCTAAATCATTAACTGTAATTTGTTATGATTCTGTGTTTTAAAATTTCTTATTTTATTCCTTGGGAATCGAACCCGCGCCTCTTGGGATACGGCCTAGAGCTCTACCAACTAAGCCAACCGTCCGCATGCCGCATGATCCGTACATCTTGGTATGTTTTGTTCAACTCTCGGGTTGGACAAAACATAGTTCTATTAAGGAGTTCCGATGTCCACCTCCCGGCTTCACCAGCAGATCAGATCGATTTCAGTTTAATTTGGTTATTTAGAGTCGCCTAGCTGGTCACCGCTCGGGAAATACTTTATATATATATATAAAAGGGGGCAAACGGGCACGAGGCTCACGTGATGGGGATTGAGGTAACTTCCCATAAACATCCGGGTCAAGCGATGCGTTACACGTCTTTAAGGTGGGAGTATGCTCTTTTCTTGAAGGTCCCGAAGTCGTATCGGTTCGGGAAAACAGCAGCCGGTAATTGATGCCATCACTTACCATTGAAAGGGCCTCGCGCCCATTTCTGACCGTCAAGATTTACTTCAAATTGATACTTTCTGCCTTCAATAATTTGTACGTCGAGATAGAGAGTCTTGCTGTTAGGCAACGCATGACAACAGGCCAGAATTAATACTTTAGTGTGCATGACAGCTACGCAGTACACTCGCGATACGCAAGTATGACTTGTTCACATCTATCACAGTCTAGACGTATATATCATTTGAGGATTCTGCATACAAATGTTTGTTTTGTTGTTGAAAAGATCAAAAACACTACATGTAGGCCAATTACTCATAGATTCCATTTTTTTTGTGCATGAAACATACAATATACATTTCGTGACGGATTTCGTTTTAAGACGCCTTATATCCTGCAGTCGATAAAATAAAGAAAAAATATCGCTCAAAGGTCAATGTCGATGATTTAGTTTTTGTGACTATCAAGTATCAAACTCGTTACGTTGTACTTGCTTGAACCGTATTTCGGTAAATACGCTGAGCGAGTGACTCAGATAAGCCGCAATTATATGCTAGAACAACTGCAATGACGACGTTTTGATACTTGGTGCAGATAAATTATGTTAATACGTAAATACGTTTTTGAGACGGTATTTTTGCACCGTGATAAAATGTTCGAAATGGCTCTTAGGGCAGCGAGATTAATTGCTAGTTAATTAATTAATTAATAGCTAAACATGTAATTGAATGAATGAATGAATGAAAACTTTATTAATAGCAAAAACAAACTAATAACATAAAAATAATACAAATGACAAAAAAAAAACAAATATATGTATAATATTATAGGAATTATCTTAATTTAAAAGTACTGTGTAGCAGTTATTGTTATTAAAAGGAGCTGACTCGGCGTCATGCTACGTTGGTATAATACCAACACAGCGCTGATTTTCAGCAGCCCCATGGTGACCCATTGAGTAACTACTATTGTTAAATATTTTTTGTTTTATTAAAGGTTCCATCAACTTATTTACTTTTAAAAGATGAAATTTGGATTTGGATGAAAATTGCGCCGCGAACTAAAAATGTTTGTTCACCTTTTTGTACCCCTGCAAAATTTTCTCAGATTTACTGCTGCAATTTTTATCGATAAATTCCATAGTCGGTGACATCACTATAATAATAATAGATTAATTATAATGTATATCAACACTAATGTTGGATACAATGTTGATAAGCTTGGGTATTTGTGATTAATATTGATCACGTCACATTTACGATGTTCAACTAATTCTTTATATATATGTAAGTTTGTTTGTCTTTGCTAATCTCTGTAACCGCTAATCAAAATTTGATAAAAAATTGGCAGTTGTAGACTGCCGATAGATGTGAAAACTTAAATTTTGTAACTGTATTAAAATTTTGAAATTTCATAAAAACAATAGATTAATTAATTATTTTTTAAAACTCAATAATATAGTATATCAATAAAATCTTTACAAAAATATATTAATCAAACAATAACACTATTTCAACAACTGTCTATTTATATTTTTAATTATATATTTATTGCGTGCGCCAGCGGTTAAAAATTACGTACTACCTGGTTTATAGTATCTCTGGACTTGACATCGATGACGTCACATCGTCGGTTTGTTACGGTGTGCAAAACAAGCACCACTGCGATATTATTATTTTTTTATTCTTGATTTATTTTTTAGTTTTGATTTATTTTTTCTGTATTATAGATTGATTTGTTGTGTTGTGTGGTAATTCTGATAATAATAATTATGGAAAATTAATGAAAGCATCTGTGTTAAGTAAAAAAAGTATTTATTTTTCTGACAGTACAATTATAGCGACACAGAGCAACAGAAACTACAGAACTATTAACAACAAAAGTCAATACTTCAAAAACAAAGCAGTAATATCACGACATGTACCTAACGGTAATGAAACTGCAAACCGTACTGACGGAACAGGACGAGCGCGAGGGGGTGAAAGGGGAACGAGAGTGGGCTTCACGTTCCAGAGAGGTCCAGAGATAATGTGGCTGCAAAGATCAAAGATTCTTTTTCATAGATTCATGAGAAGCTAGTAAAATTATGTTAAAAACAAATATTATTTTGATATATTTTGTTCTATAATTGTTGTTATCAACTTAACTATCCACAGATAATGATATACAAATACATCAAGTTCATGATAAATTGATAAGATATAAGCCAAGCGTGTGTTGGTCGCAATTTCACAATATTCAAATTCAAATATTTTTATTCAAAATAGGATATGACATCACTTATTGAAAGTCAAAAAAACTACCACGCATTACAAAATGAATGCCTCAGACCTGAGAAGAATGGGCGCAACAAACTCAGCGGGCTTTTTTTTTTCATCGAATAAATATGTTTACAAAGTAATGTTGTATAATTAAACTTATTATTTAATAGCCTGAGGGCGGTCACTCCATTCCCAATCTATGGTATCATTAAGAAAGTCATTTATGTTATAGTAACCTTTACCACACAAACGTTTTTTAACAATTCTTTTGAATAACGTAATACTTTTATTTTGAACATTTTCTGGTATCTTGTTGTAAAAGCATATACATCGCCCCACAAAAGACTTACTAATTCGACTTAGCCGAGTAGTAGGCATCATCAGTTAATGTCTGTTCCTGGTGTTAATATTATGGTTATGACAGTTTCTGGCAAATTCACTTATGTGCCTATGAACATACATTACATTATCAAGAATATATTGAGAAGCATCAGTCAAGATGTTAATTTCTTTGAATTTTGTTCTCAATGATTCTTTAGGACCTAGGTTATAAATCGCGCGAATAGCCCTCTTCTGCAGCACAAATATTGTATTAATATCGGCAGCGTTGCCCCATAGCAATGTACCATAGGACATAATATTATGGAAATAACTAAAGCATACAACTCACGCCGTATCTATGTCATTTTATTGTCTAATCTTTTTAACCGCGTATGCTGCAGAATTAAGTCTGTTCGCCAATCCTTCAATATGGGTGCCCCATTGTAATTTAAATAACAAAACGGAATTGTTTTAAATCAACATCTAAAATCTGCCATTGAAACAATTATGAACGTTCAAATATATCTAAAGCTTCTTGTATATTACGCAAATGCACCGACTCTGCGCCGGTACATAATTAAGGGTTAATGTATACACTTTAATAATAAAGTCCTTGTTACTATTCAGGCATTATCTATAAATAAATTTAATTGTTTTTTTTTTAAATGGCTCTGTCGTAAATACTACTACTCCACAGCTGTATATCTAAGTGATCGGACAGTCTGGGACTAGATTATGATTATTTTATAGCAATAACAATGACTACAGTATTGTATATTTTATTAAAAAGAGCGCAAAAAAAATGGGAGAGAGTGCCATTTGTTTCAGAAGCGGTAGTAATACTAGAAATGACATCAAAAAGAATTCTATGGGAATCAATCTTGAGAATCCTTATAATGCCTTTATTTATTTTATGGTATGTGTGGATTGATGCATTTAATGCACTCAATAACTCAGATTGTGAATTTACTTATTGAGTACCTCATTAAAATATATTTTTTTTAACTTACTCGTGTAAAGCATTTAGTATTAGACGTTTGAGTATTTTTGTTGCATCACTTTACGTATGATGTAATTGAAATTATTTGTAAATTTAATTAAAAATAAGACCTTATAATACCTAATCTGTGTTGAAAAGAGCAACCTTAGATTTTCATGTTCGTTCTTCTCTAAGTAAATCCGTCTTTCGAGTGAGGTGTATGAAAACAAATACATATTTCAAGTGTACCTACTTAATGTGATTTACGAGTACCTATGAAATAAAATAGTTTTGATTTGATTATGTACAGAACAACTCATATCCACCACTTTAATGACGTATTAAACTTCAAGCCATTGGAGGAAATTGTCGAGGACGAAACTTTGATTATTTTTGAGTTTTTTTACTCGTGATTTTTTGTGAGAACTGCGGGTTTTCCTTATCGTATTGATTTTAGTGTCGACCGCTTTGAGAAATATTCATTTGGAATGATCAAGTCTGGGATCGATCGCGGCTAATTTTTCCTCTTAAGTGCGGCCAACCCGTTATATTTTTCATACATCGCTGGTACGTAATTATTGCGTTATCTTTGCGATATAAACTCATCAAAAAAAAATCCTTTATACTTAGATTATGGATTGGTCTCCGCTGCGCTCCAACTAGATACCGCAGGCGTAGTCGCAAAGTGCGGCAACTAGTACTACGCCCAAGTGGGCTTACTCGAGCTAGTCTCGAACAATGTGTGACGTTGACGTGCCACATGTTCTATTAAACTTTGCTAATAATTGAAACTAAACTGCCGGATTGCGTAGTAAGACTTTGTAAAAATAATACTACGAGAAATAAGAAAGACACTGGGGATCACATATTATCATCATTAAGTATTTTGTATTTTATTATTTTCAATGTAAAATAACACGAAGCGTAAGTTTGAAAGATGCCATTGAGTGTCAATGTCAAAAAAAGCTAAATTTGTTCTTAGCTAGTGCAGTATCTAGTTGGAGCGCAGCGGAGACTAATCCTTAATCTACGTTTCTAATTGTGTATTTAAATAAAATACTCTATAGTAATAATTTCATTGGTTATTATTGGTATTGAATAATACCGTCTTTATTTCAATATTGTTCTCATATGAAGTATAAATAAAGAATCCTACTTAAGATTGAAAACAAAACCGCGTGTGAAGCTTGTATTCTTAATCCTGGATGTAGCCAAGTTTTATTCAGCATAATGGAATCTAAGGGCGTCGGCACACTGCGCTGCCTAATAAATAGGTTGAAGATTTTGCCTACCGCGCAAAAAGTGTTGGGGCTTTCTGCAATATCGCTGTCGAATTATTCAAATCATTCGAGTTCGAAGATCGGTCAAATTAGTAAAACAAGATTGCATAAGCGGCGGTGATCACAGCTGAGTTTCGTCCGCCCATTCTTCTCAGGTCTGAGGCAGTCTCTTTTGAATGGGTGGTAGTTTTTGACGTTCAATAAGTGATTTTAAATCCTATTTTGAATAAAAATATTTGAATTATAAAGCCTAACGTAAGGCTTTTCGATTTCGTTAATCAACCGAAATATACAATTTAACAAGTTCCGTTTATCTATTTACGAACATAGAGATATTCGAGACAGTTTCTGTAAGTCAAAGTATACAAGTCAAAAAGAATGAAATGTAAAAAAAAAAAATTAGTTGCTACATTCTCATCTGAATATTTATAAAAAACAATCACGCATTGGACATATTTTAAAAAAATTTGCTTTGTTTTCAGATCAATAAGACATTTATTTATTTTATAAGGAAAACAAACAGTATTACATGACATAAATAGGTTAAAAAAGTATACATCTATTTACCATTGACAGTTTTCATTTTCTAATAAAGATCCCTTAACAATTCCTTAAATCGACAATGTTTCAAGTAATTATAGGCGATAGTTATCACTTAACAGGGCAGCCCATTTGCTAGTTTGTTCTATATTTCGCTTGAAAGAACGGCAATTAAATGCAAGAACCGCTCAGTGTGTTCACACCTTTAACGTACAACTGTCTCACTCGCACAGTCAGTGCTATCTGCCCGGGGCTGTTTCAATTTTATACTTATTGATTCAGAGGCCGTGGCGTGTACCGACAGCATATTAAGTTTTGTTTATTACAATATTGTAGTAATTTTGAAACCGTAATTGTTTTAATACATAACTATGTGCATACACTTTATTTAAACTCATTTTTGCATCAGAACACCATACTATCTGAAAGTAGTGGCTGAAAAGGATTAATATATATAATTCAATATATATTATTTGCTTATTTTTTTCAAAAATAACATCTCTGTTAAAATGATTTTTTTTTTAAATTCAAATACCCCGAATTCGGAAGAAGTTACTTGAAAATCTATTTGAAATACTAAAACCTTAAATTTTTGTTTTTATTACGTACTCCAAAAGTTAATAATTTAGTTTCGCTTGATTTTCGTCTCCTTTTATGACTTCTTTTGTTTGAATCATTCCATTCTTAAGAATTGTCTATTTCTTGACACTCGTCTCTGCCACTACATAACCGAACTGATTGTTAGTGTGAATTATAATTAGTGATGTGTATATAATATAGCTATCTGGTGACGGGTCGCTTTACCTAAACAAATGAATAATATTTAGGTATTTATAAAAAATCCATTATGTAATATTTTTTGTTAACTACGAAATTTGTAGGAATTCATCCTTTCGATAATTATTTCGTTTTCCTGTTCTTGTAATGAAATTATGTCACAGCAGAACTGCCAAACTGCGCGTCAATAATTTATCTCATAGACTATAGAATTATTGATACAGAAAAAAAAATTGAAATTAAAAAATTATAGGGTCGCGAATCCAAACAAAAACTATCCTATCTCTCAAGTTGGAAAAAACTATCCTATCTATCTGCATACATTGTGTATTTTCAATAAAATTTGATTAAAATCAGTTCAGTACTTTAGGGAGTAAATCGCGGACACACAACGTGACACGATATTTTTATAAATAAAGATTTTATGTACTAAATATTTATTAATTTAATAATTATAAAAAAATATTTACATTGTATGTACATATGCCAGGCTTAAAATCAAATAAAAAGAACTGGTGCCAATAAAAATGAATCTGTAGTTAATGTAAATTAATAAAATGGGTCGTGTATATGCGCACTGTACTTCACGAAATTGCCACATCCGCAGTATTGTTATACACACTAGCATCGCTTATGTTAAACCGACATATTTCTTAACGGTTCACTTTGCTAATTAACATTATAACTTATTTGTCTCAACTTAAATATAGTTTTTGAATAAATCGAGGTCTTGTTACGTTTGTATGAATAATATAATAATATCGTAAGTATGGCGTGTAGGTATTTTATACATATATATATATATAATATATATATATATATAATATATATATATATATATTATATATTTTTTTCAAAATTATAATTTATACACATATTGTTCGAGACGAGGCCAAACAATGTTTTAGATTGTTTGAAGTGAAAACTTATTTAGCCGCGTTGGGCAATTTTTGTTAGGAAAAAATCTTATTTGTTCGCGTCACCGACATGCTCATGACTGGCGCACGCGATAAATAAAAAAATAAAAAAAAGGATTGTGTGGTTTTATGAAACCACGGTAAAAGTGAAACTTTTTTTCACATTATAGACATTTAGCTAAAAATTGGAATAATATTCCATTAAGGGTATAAAAATCGATTTATCAATCTTAATTTGATCAAATCTCAATTCAATGATAATGGGAAATAATAAGAGTAGACTAAGTCTCCAACTAAATGAGTAACAGTCTATACACTACACGGTCAGCTGCTGCGAACTATAGGCGCCGCCCGACCGTCACGCGACATGCAACACACAGACGAAAAAGTTTGAGACGATGTTATAAAAGTTTCACTTTAATAAGTTAGTTACACATTTTATATGGGTCCAAATCTCGTGAGTTCGCGTCACCGAAATGCTTTAAATACCAATAACTATATGTTTTTAACTTATACAATCGCGGAACTGTAACATAGTAATTATTATGACGGGTACTTGATTATTATTATTATTATTATTACCACGACGACGCCAATTTTTGCCGTAATGTGTAAGCATTACTGTGTTTCGGTCTGAAGGGCGCCGTAGCTAATAAAACTAATAGGCAAATGAGACTTAACATCTTATGTCTCAAGGTAACGAGTACAATTGTAGTGCCGCGCATAATTATTGCATTTTACAAGAATCCTGAGCGGCACTGCATTGTAATGGGCAGGGCGTATCAATTACCATCAGTTGAACGTCCTGCTCCTCTTTTAATGTCATAAATAAATACTATTGCCGCGTTCTACACAAACAATCACAACCAAAATGGAAACTTCAAAATGGCCGTCATGCAAATAATGTAAATTGGTTCTGTATAATAAATTATTAGATATTGTATGACCACAGTGATTTCAGTTTACGTCTTAGCAGACAAAGAAGCTCGTGTTGTATAAAAATTGTATCCTCATCGATATATGATACAAGTGTATTATACAAGATAGTATCAAATAATTGCTAATCAGCAACTTGGTATTATGGAGATTAGTCACGGACTGTACGTCTTGACCAAATAAAATTGGATTAAATTAATATGCTTACAGTTTACAAAAAAAAAAACCAAATTCCAAATTTCTATATTTGACTTGCTGACCCAGTTCGTAAAATATGCACCCTGCTGTCGTAATGAAATTGTTTCACAGCAAAACTGTAAAACCGTGCGTTAATAAATTCTCTCATAGAAATTATGTATGGACACATCAAAGGAAAAACAAATTTGTTGTTTTTATTTAATTTAGCAGCATTTTCCAATTTATTCACCTTTTAAACCTCTGGACTTCCACAAATAATTCAAGACCAAAATTAGCCAAATCGGTCCAGTCGTTCTCGAGTTTTAGCGAGATTAGTCTCGAACAGCAATTAATTTTTATATATATAGATATTAAGATATATATACAAAATTACTTATAATCTACTTATTAAAGCAATTTACAATTAAGCCTAATATATGTAGGTATCAGAAAACTTATTTCTACAACCCTATCTACGTGTTGAGGGATAAAACTTTATTGTGCTTAAAAAACTAATACATATGGTTTGTGGGGGAAAATCCAGGAAACTGGAAAAAACTGGCTATTTGACAAAATTTTAACGTACAGTTTGCGCGCGAGTTGAATGCATTAAAGAGCGGGAGCATGTCCCCCCGCTGTCCGCACGCCTCGCCTCGCGCGTCTACAGTGTAGTGCTGTGCCGTTGACGTCGATAAACGTGTTATCGAGTCGATACTAAAGTTGCAATCCCTTGTATTTTTTTTTTGATATTAATAACAGCTGACTTGGTGCCATTTCTGCACAGCAGTTACGTATTTATTTGAAAAAATAAATAATATAAAATTGACACACTTTACACAAATTATCTTGCCCCAAACTAGGCATAACCTGTACTATACAATACAATGATATATTTAATACGATATACTTACTTAAACATACATAAATACATATAAACATCCATAACTCGGAAACAGACATTTATATTCGTCATATAAATGTTTGCAACCACCGGAATTCGAACCCGGGACCTCTAGCCCAGTAGGCAGGGTCAACTAACCACTGGGCTGTATGAGTTGTCAATAAATAAATAAATGAATGATTTTTAAAATAAAAGTTATTTTACTAAATAGATACTAATATATTTATTTTGATTTTTTGGTTATCTAAAATTAATTAAATTGTTTTGTTTCAGCTTGTGGGGGCTCCTTGTGGCCACCATGGCCAGTACACCTTCTACAAGGCAATCCGACTCACTGGAACCCTCGACAAGATCGTGGCTATTGGAGACTTCTTCTTCGTCAGGGTGTGGCAGGATTCCGAGCTGGTTTCCATTGGTATTGTTTTTTTAAATAATCTTTTTTGTACACACGCATACAACTATTATACGACTTAAAACCCGTTTCAAGCCTTGATAGATACCACTTCACGCTATACTGGTACTATATTCAAATTCAAATATTTTTATCCAAAATAGGATGTGACATCACTTATTGAAAGTCAAAAAACTACCACCCATTCCAAAATGAATTCCTCAGACCTGAGAAGAACGGGCGCAACAAACTCAGCGGCCTTTTTTTTCATCGAATAAATATGTTTACAAAGTAATATTGTACAATTAAACTTATTATTTAATAGCCTGAGGGCGGTCACTCCATTTCCAATCTGTGGTATCATTAAGAAAGTCATTTATGTTATAGTAACCTTTACCACACAAACGTTTCTTAACAATTCTTTTGAATAACGTAATACTTTTGTTTTGAACGTTTTCTGGGATCTTGTTGTAAAATCATGTACATCGCCCCACAAAAGACTTACTAACTCGACTTAGCCGAGTCATCATAAGTTTATTTCTGTTCCTGGTGTTAACATTATGGTTATGACAGTTATACAGGTTAGTTATATAATAAAAACACTTTTACGAACCATTTGAATAGAATATATATATTCAATTATTTCACTATAAACAAGTAACATTAAATGATTAAAAACTATTGGGCAGTCGGGTGACCAGGAGCCAATACTTTCAACTGCCCCAACAAGAAGTGCCTAATAGCCGAGAGCTATTCGTAACAGTTACAGTACTACCAACCTTAATAATACGAAACTACCAACATCATAATAAAGTGACATCACTAAGATTTTGCACGTGATTATATAATATTACAGTTACTCAAAATATATTAAATACAATTAAACTGCATTAAAATTAAAATAAGATTTTTTAATATATTTTTTATCAATATTTGTTAATTACACTTGTATAAAATCAATGTTCTAATAAGCATTAATGTATAACAAGAGACTTGATCCTGCACACAAACTGTCCAAACAGTTTTGCGGGACTAAGTTAGCTTTTAAGAGTCTTTCTATACATGATTAATAGTATAAATAAATAATAAAAATATAATATTAACAGGATACTAATGATTCTATTAATATTATCATAACTGAATGTTGGTACTAATTGGAATGTCGAATAACCGTTACACTACCTATAGAGTGACTTTATTTACGACTACCTTCACGGTGTACGAAAATTGTTTCGATTTGTGCGCGCATTGTAAAAATTCATTCATAATTTTACCCAAATGCGCCATAAGATGTAGAAATTCAAAAATTACACACAACGTGTTACTTGAACTGGAGAAGTACTGATTGATATGACTTCACGCTATACTATTGTGACTAAATAAACTCGTATGAATGCAAGAAAACAATAATTGAGTGGATAAAGGCTTATAATCAAATCAAATCAAATCAAAATCAGTTTATTCACGAAGGTCACGGAAATGACACTTATGAATGTCATAAAAAAATCTTATTGAATCTACCGCTGCTTCGTAAAGGGTTGAGCTAATGAGAAGAAGTAGCAAGAAACTCATTGACACTCTTCTATATCAAGATTTACATTTACATTGATTTACAAATCATTTCAATTACAATATAATATGTAAAATGATGCAACAAACACACTCAAACGTCAAATAGTCAATGTCTTACACGAGTAAGTCAAAAAAGTAAATGTAAATTAATACAAAAGTTATTGAGTACAGTAGCTGCATCATCCACATACACCATCTATACTAATATTATAAAGCTGCAGTGTTTGTTTGTTTGTATGTTTGAACGCGCTAATCTCTGGTACTACTGGTCCGATTTGAATGATTCTTTCAGTGTTGGGTAGTCCATTTATCGAGGAAGGCTATAGGCTATGTTTTTTATTTTCAAAATTAGGGATCCGTAATAAATTTGCTATTTTGTAACACAAGGTGTAAAATCGAAAACCTATTTTTGCGTGCGCTGCAAAAACTATTGACAATAGAACAAAATGATGTACAGGCTATAATATAGGCAATATTTTATTACTTATAAAACTATCGCGTGAATTATACTTTATATGGCAAAACAACGTTTGCCGGGTCAGCTAGTTTTAAATAAAGGTATTCTGTGAGTATTTTTTAAGCGATTATAAATAAATAAATATTTATCCATACATATATATAATTATGAGGATATAGATAATCTACTTATAGTACCTGAGTAAATCATTAAGTGTTCTAGTATACTAACACACACACACACATACACACACTCACACAGCACACAAAGTTTGGATACCCAATATCTGGACGACCGAGCCTTGCTCGGATTTTTAAGAATGTACAAAACTTGAAAAAAAAAATACTATAGCACATCTGGATTCGAACCAGGGTCTTCTGCTTTCCAGATCACCCAATGTCCCATCTGAGCTATTATAGTCTTGTGTATATAATATATATATATATAACACGGATAAATTACATTTTTTAATATTGAAACCTAGCTAGGTCGAATTCTCGCCACCGAAACTACCTGTATACTAAATTTTATTAAAATCGTTGGAGCCGTTTCCGAGATTCAGAATATATATATATATATATATACAAGAATTGCTCATTTAAAGATATTAGATATATATCAACCTTTATTATGTTATTATTGTAAGTAGTTTTCTTTCTCTTAGTTAATAATATTTATGTTAAGGTAAACTTGATAATTTATATACCACATGTTATTGCTATGGAAGAGAGGGGCCCCCTACTACAGGGTACTCATGCTTAAAAGGAGACCCGAACACTAATGTTGTAAAAGGCATTTATTTTCTCAAAATTGATTCCTTTAGAATTCTCTTTGATGTCATTTCTAATTCTACTAGCGCTTAGGAAACAAATGGGGATCTGAGAGAGAAGAAGGTGGTGGAATTAATTGTTAACTCTCCCAGCATTCAATATACAATGTAGTACTGTCATTGTTATTGCTGTTAAATAATTTATTCAGCTGTGGAGTATAAGGATTAACGACAGAGCCATTTTTTAAAAACATAAAAATTTATCTATAGGTAATCCCTGAACAGTGACTGCGACTTTATTATAAAGTGTATACATTTACCCTTAAAGCTATTATGTATTTTATGAAGCCTTATATTTCTAGTGTTATAATAATTAAAATCACTTTTAAGATGTATGTTTTTGTATTTTGTTATAACAAACGATTATTATTATTATTACGTGTAGAAATAAGTAGAATTTTCTAAATTACCCTCATTTTGAGACTTTTTTTGAAGTCAGTTAATTAACACAAATGCAATTGAACTAGAGAAATGTGATAGCCCTATAATTTACTGTGAATGGTCTGTGCAGGTGAACTTACCCTGCTATGGACGGACAGGGTCTCGGATCAGACCCTGGTGTCTTTACGGCTGTACTTCCTCCCGGAGAACACTCCTGACGGCCGAGGTCATCACGGAGAGGTAAGTCGAAATAGTATACAGAACCAATTTGTTCTTTTTTTATAGCAAAAATATCTTAGATGATTTTTATCGCTATCTAACGAAAGAAACGTGTGCTTCTCGACACGCCCGACAGAAGTGATTACTTAAGCTAATCTAAGTTGAACTATTAACTAATTTGAGAAAAGCTTAGATTATTACTTAAATTTTATGTATATATATTTATTAAAAATGTATATAAAACTTTGTGTATGTTCATTATTAGTATCAGTCTTTAATTCTATAAAAGTAACAATTAGTTAGAGTGAGAGAGGAGGAGCCTGCCTCCCGCTGCCGTATGCGTGAGAGAAAGGGAAGCCAGACAGACTAGCGGCGTAACGCGTTACGTTACGAAGTGGTTTACCCTCAATTAAGAAGTTATTCAAAAATATTTTAAACTTAGCGTTTTTTTAGTAGTAATTAATCAAGAGTACTTATAATTTAAAGACTCGATTGATTCTTATCTAAACTTATATTGAATATTTAAAAAAAGGTATAATTGGTAGGTGTGGAGACTGTCGATAGAAGTGAGAACTTATTAGAACTTTTAGTATACACAGCACTAATGCGGCACAATACGTCAGCTGTATAGCTACAGATATACTGATATAAGCATTTCGGTGACGCGAACTCACGAGATTTCACCCATCCAAAAAGTTTTTGTAACTAATATATTTATACTTCTAAAATATTAATCCCCTACCAAAAAGAGCCCAACGCGGAGAAAGAAGTTTTCAGTTCAAAAAAACCCGCTGTGTGCTCTGCTCTACAAACAATAGCTATGTTAAAAAGTAGTTTATAGGATTTTGTCTGTATGTATACCCGGAGTCCAGGACAAAACGCAAAGTCTGCTGAATGGGACTGGTGCTAAGTAATTTATATGTAAAAATCACGACATTCAAAAATTATTACATAATAAATGTTTCGTAAATATAATGTAATACTAATTCGATAAATATTGGTCTCGGATAGTTAACATTATCATTAAAAGGTATTTTTTACAATTTAATATTGTGTTGGGCTGACAAACATATAAATTCACATGACTTGATAAAATCTTTTAAAATCAACGCTAGCGAATCCGAGGCGGAACTAAAAATAATCTTTAAACGTACTCAAACAATAATGTATTCCTAGGTAAAGATGTTAAAGATTAAAAATCACATACAAAAGTCCCATAACAGGAACGTTTACCCTGTTTTTTTACTGTCACAAAAACACCAACAGTACGAAACGTCGAAAATCAATCGTGCCGTCTCGCTCGCACGCATAGCGCCGTCTCTCTTTAATCCCTATTTGGTAACGCCAACTATTTCATGGATAAAATTACGAATAGTGCTTGGCGCTAGATATGAGCGGGAGCGATTTAATAGCTTTAATTTAAAGATTTGAATATGCTATTATGTTTTGTATCAGTTATCATTTCATGTGCTCGGGTGTCACTTTATAGTACCTCTGCATTACTAAATTGTGTTGTTACAGAATAATAGAAAACCCCTCATAAATTTCCATGAATATGATTTAGTACAAATTTAATTCAAACTTGCCTGAGTAGATTGCGATGAAATCCCAAATGATACTGATTTTAATAATTGTGTCCATTGAAACATTACGGTCCTACCTAAAAAATTACTAATGTATTTATCGAGTAGAAATATAAATCTAATATCATTATTTAGCTTATATAGCCATTCTAAAAATTAGGACGTGGTGATAATAGAATGGCAATGCGCAATGGGACTGGAATTTGAGCTCTCGTTCCTTTCTATAAAGTACAATTAAGTACTAACCACACATCCGTGAGTGCGATTAAGTGATTCTTTCGTGTATCAATAGATTTTATTAAGACGAAAGTTAGGTAATAACTGAGAGTCGAATATAAATTATAAAAAATCAAATATTACGATGCCAAGCTTATCTACACGACCGAAATATAAATCAAGACTGTTTCTGGAAAGAGTTGGTTTTGTGGAACGTCCTTGTGCTACCGAGACAATCTTCATAACACCGTCATTTTTAAAAGCTCTATGTTTAATACCAATGCACATAGCTTAGGTGTGAATATACCACCCATAAGTTTATTTAAGAAGACAAAATCTTATTGTAATATTTTAATTTTATTATTTAAACCTAAAATGCGACTACTTACCTGTTAAATATGTTTCACGATCGGTGCTCCGTTATACTCACACTCGATATTTTATTAACGGCCGTATTCAATAACCTATCTATCCTAAGTTTAACTTACGGTTACATTGCTGTCACCGTTTAATGACAAGATCTTATCTATCCATAGTAATGTCCAATATAGTTATACGGCCGTTTTCGATAACTTATCTACCCTTAGTTTAACTTACGGATACATTGCTTTCACCGTTTAATGATAGAAGATCTTATCTATCCATAGTTATGTCCAATACAGTTATAGTCCAATGCTATCTGTCAATAGGGTAATTGAAATTTAAGTAAGCGTAAAAGGATAGATTTGTCTACGTCTAGTAAGTTAAACAAAGGATAGATAGGTTATTGAAAACGGAAAATGAGAGCAGAAGTTACAAGGATGATCGGTAAATTTATTAATTGAACATTGCTACGAACGGGAAATAGATCTTATACACATAAACGATGAATTCTAATTTAGTCTTTATGATGCAAAAGGTGATAGTAGTCCTACCAAGACAGTCTTCAGCGGGTTCTTTATATTATATTTAAAATAATATTGTTGAAATTTAATAACCATAAAAAATATTTCAAACTTGGACCATACAATAGAATCTAAACTGGAGCGTAATAGCAAACTAAGCTTTAATTCAAGTGCATAAGACTGAAACTCCCCCGGGGTGATTACTGAGTAATTTTCTAGTACGTTATGGGATTTCATACGGCGCTCTACAATGTTGATACTTTGTAATGATAATAATATTTTGTTATCGCTTTTATCATTTTACCTATTCTTACCTCGCTCTTGATTTATTGAAAATTGATTTTATGCATTTGATATTAACGTACTCCATAGATAATGTAACCAACGAGGCATACAAAAATCTTGAAAGCGAGAGTTTTATTATTAATTATTTTTATTATTTATGTCGATATATCAGTAGAAAGATAATTAAGTTCCATCTAGATAACCTGACTCAATTATGAGCACGGACTTGTTGTCTTATCCTCCGAACGAAAAGTCATGAAAAAAAAGCAGCGTTACGAAATATTTTATTGTTTGATACATACTTTTAACTTATTATATTATTGCATTATGTATTATTCCTAATCATTACGATGAGGTTGTTGTTGTGCCAATTTTCGTTTTGTGTTTCATATATTTGGTATCTCGTTTCTATCATATTTACAATGTAGTTATAAAAGTGTAAACACATGGGTCATAGTGTGTCATGGTATGTAATCTCTACGGCCCATGCTCTCTTATACCCTAATACTTGACAAATCACAAGTGTTGTCGACATTATAAAGCTTTATTGTATTTATTTCAAAAAAATATATTTAAAAGTATTATCTTCACACAGTCGCGCTACACTCTGCCACGTAGCACAACTGTATGAGGATTTTAACACAGAGAAGTTATGGAGTCGAACATTATTACAAAACTTATAGTTTATAATATTTATTATTTCAATTGCTTTACTATAAATGGTAATATTATCGATAAATACATATACATAATATTTATTTTAATGTATATAAAACAACTTACATGTAAACATAATATACGTTAGTAAAATATAACTTACTTCTGTTTACTTGATTTTTATTTCGAGTACTGGGGAAATTCAAAATTTGAGATCTAAATGTCTAACCCGCAATACATGGACCCGGATCAATTGAAACTTTTTTCTGTTGTTTCGATTTAAATTTTTGTTGTTGATGTCATTCACCAGGTTTTGATACTAACGATTGGTAACGTCAACTGTTACATTAATAAAATCACTATTAAAGCTTGGCGCTGGCTGTAATATTGCTTGTAATAATGCCTGATGTTTAAATAGCAGAAAATTAATAATTATTGGATTTAGTACATATAATATTAATTAATAAAGTAAAGTAATGAAATATTAATAAAGGTCGTTAAATAATTTATTTTAATAATCAAGTCAAATAAGAGTGCGAAAACAGGCAAGCAGTTCACCTGATGTTAAGTGGTATTCACATTACATAGACACCTGCAATACCAAAGGTCAGGGGTGGGTTTAACATCCATCATGCGGTCCATGCTGATTAATCTTAGTTGATATAAGTTTACGTTTTAATGTTTAAAAATGTTCTTAGTACTTATAAACTTAACCCTACTTAACTTGAGATTATATGACAACTTCGTGAAATAAAAAACCTGGGCTGAAGATATTGTGAAGTCTTAAGGCACCAAGATATACTAATATTTTCTCATTATCATAAAGCAATATTCAGTTAAAAGGCTATAAAAACTGTCCCACATAATATTGGTTTAACTTAGGATCTAGGTATTCGTTATCTTATCGGGGGTTGACTCTCCGTAAATAACTGATAACGAATGTACACTTGTGTTTATAATTCGTTTGTTTTGTTAGCACAAGTGGATAACTCGATGAATGGTGATATGCTTTCAACAGTAACTATAGAATTAATAAATCTATAATTGATAACCATATGTATTAATTACAATTGTAGCCGATTTTGAATTATTGTGACTAGCGTTACATAAAAAATGTCAAAAATCTACTATGTTAAAACTTTACAATTACTTGTTTCAATCAATTATATTGAAGTGTTTTTTTTTTGTTGACACGAAGTAATAACTAAAATACTGCTCTGCATTAAAGAACCTTTATCGTATACTGATGTTAGAATATTGAAGTGTGGTTGGCGCGATGGATAAATTCGTGAATCTTCCACTTCAAATTTTTTGAAATAATTTAGAGTAATAGAATTATTAGCTAGCGTAAGTAAACTTTGCACGGGTATGTGCATGGCTCACATATAAAAATGGGACTTAAATGACCCTTTGGCTTCTTAATGAATTTGATAGATTAATTTCATCTCTTTAATAAATAAAGTCTAAAAGGATGATTATAATATTTATTACCGTGGAACAGTGTATCAAAAAAATATAACGTTTTGTCACATGTTAGTTTGTGAAAAATATTTCTTTAGAAATTTGTGATTGATTGTACGCATATGTATAATGGTGATAACATTTCGTGAGTTGGATGAAATGAGTTCTTTTTTTATGTTTGCGAAGATAACGATTGAATAATTAGACTGGTGAATATTAATTTATTTTGCACCATTTTCTCAAATGTATTTTCTTTTGTTTCATTTGAATCTTTTACTTTAGTAAATAAACGTGCGCAATGATCATTGCTTAAGATGTTGTTGGTTGTTATATTATGTATTAAATCAAATACATCACATATGTGAGCTTGTCTTCTAGCGGACCTATCCTAGATCAATAAATTAATATTAAGTGTTATATATTGTTTATTTTTAACATAAATGTTGTACCATTACCAGAGGGAAATATGCAATGCTAATACGTGACTATATAATTTAATTTATATCATAGAATGTAGCAATTTTTGATTATTTTCGCCTGTTTATCCATTTTATAGTGTTTTGTCACTTCGAATTGATCATGTTTATATATTGATTGTAGTGTCTTAAATTGATGACGCATCATGTAAACACATTTTTATCAAACAATCATTGTTGAAATATCATATTATGAACGATTTTATATACTTATGTATTGTAATTGAAAGATATGAGAATAAAACTAGAATTAAAAGAATTATCGCATAAACAATTTACATATATTATATTATTATTATTATTACTATATATTTATTGGTGATAACCGTACCTTAAGTAAATAAAATATGTAAAACATTTATTCTATTTACATTTTTACTTATTGAATCAGAGGTTGCAGTGCCAATCTAGGTCACAGTCTTCTAAATCACATGCTGCGCTTTTTCATTTGCAATTTTTCTTATTAATAATAAATTATTTATTTTACATTTTAACCTTGATGACGTCAATTTAAGGACCTGTTGGCCACTTAAAACTATGCGTATTTTTACTTGTCGGAGTATATTTGTTGTTACTCTAGTATATGGTGAGTGAACGACAAAGAATTACCTTATAGTAAGTTATCACACACAACTACGGCCCATATACAATATTACCAAAAGAATGTGGAATCTCATTTCTTGTATAAGATACTAATAAAACAATAATTGTGATTTACTTAAAATATTTATTTTGTTTTTATTAAAAAATACGTCTCCACGGTTTCGTTGTTTAGCAATTATTTACGAACATGACACAGGGCTGGCCCCGGTTTGCCTTTTTTAGGGTTGGCGCTATTAGCATTTTATTTATATTAATTTTATATTGTACGCTTTTTATATAGAAGGCTTTTGACCTTAGAATTGCTAATTAGTAAATGAATGAACTGATTAACGTAAACAAATTAATTTCAATTTTAAGTTGCGGTACCGTACAATAGGTTTTTAATGGTACCTTTGCCAGTCGATCTACGTTGGTCAGTCTGGATTACAAAAACATATGATAATGATTATACGGTAATGCATAAAATAGCTTTATCATTAAGGCCGAAAACAGAAACTCAGTAGGATTACAAAACCGACGGCAATAAGCGGAAAAATTAAAACAAGCCGACTCAGAATGTCTTCTTCCCATTCAGTTTTTTTAACGTTAACGGTTATGTTTTGGATTAGGAAATAGTCGAGAACGAAACCATAATTTTTAAGGTTTTTAGGTTAGTTACTTACTTATGATTTTAAGTCTAAGCGGTATAACTCATTGTTGCACTGATTTTGTCTCTATAGAAATATTGATTTGTTCTCTTAAATCGGAGAAAAACCGCACTTTTTTTACATCTTAATGATAGCCTTTGTTTCAAAAGGTTGCATCTGTTTTCTGCCGCTGAATTTCACCTTCACACGGCAAGCCACAAATTCATCATCCCCATCATCTGGATGTGTGGCGTTCCTCCACAGTGTGGTATTCAAGGAACTTTCTTCCACGTACAATCAAGCTATGGAATGAGCTTTCTTGTGCGGTGTTTCCGGGACAATACGAGAGGTACCGTCAAAAAAATTGCGGTGCCGCTCCTCTGGTGTTGCAAGATAATGTGGGCGGCGGTGATCACTTAACAACAGGTGACTCGTACTGTCGTTTGAAAAAAAAAATTAACGGATCAATATCGTTTAATGAATAAGGAATCGATAAAATATGTTCACTGTTTACGATGAATAGATTTGAGAAAAAAATAAAATTATTTATGTATTACAAGGCTTCATTGACTTTAAGAGTTCAAGGTGTTTTCGGGCGACAGAGGTTGGCGGGACACGAGATAGTAAACAAGTCAAATAATGTCAATAACACGCGTATTAATAAGAAAGAAAGTATTCATCGTACTGGCTGTGTTACACGGGTTTAGGCAGAGACTTGGGATAGGTAGGACTTGCAATCATGATTATCATATCAGATACACGTGGACTTCTGGCCACAGGATCACCACGACGATCGGTCCAGCGCTGCCCTCATCCTATTCCGGCGATCTTGACCAGATCATTGGTCTATCTTGTGGGGCGTCTACCAACACTACGTCTTCGTTTGTTCGGCAGCCCTTAGGAATCCGGGGATTCTTAGCATCCCCTGCCCAGTCGCCTATATGGCTGCTACCGTGGTCACCACGAACAGGTGCCGGGGTCTTATAGTGTCAGTTTTGGTTTTGGGGGGGGTTTTGCCATACTCACAGGATCGCAGTTGGTTTTGGTGCTCTCTTGGAAAAATACTGCTGCCTATCCTCGGTTCTGTGTATCCCTTAGTCGCCTCCTACGACACCCACGGGAGGAGATGGGATGCGTTAGCTATTGGTTTAATATTCAAAATACTAAGAAGAAAAGGCCAAGCGTGGCTGACTGCTTACGACTTGTCAATCAAAATCGGTTACAGTAATGATAGATTCGCTTTCCTTTTCTGTCCTATCAATCACCGTTAAACATGATTGTCTCTCTCGCACGCCTATGTTGTTAAGATAATATATTTTTTTGCTATGGCTATAGATATATTAAATATTTTTTTAATGAACTTTTGAGGAACTACTTAATAAATTTAATTAAAATATTGCATGAATATAAACAAGAGGTTGGGACATCAATTATTGTCACGCCATGCACAGTAATTTAGGTACCCGGTTACATTATCTCTGGAACTGATGTTGATGACGTCACATCGTCACTTTGTTACGGTGTGCAAAAACAAGGATCAATAAGATATTTATATATAGGATATACAGTTTTATACAGAGTTCTTTGTATGGTGATTACAATTGACTGATTTATTACAATTTAAATATTTCTAAATCGACTTCATACTGCTTTAAATAACACAATAAACTGACCATATAAAAAAATTACTTCGCTTTTGCATTTAAATTTGCTTAAAGCATTTTTTCGTTTTAAAACTACTCTACTACATAGATAAGTTAATTTCAATAGTACTTAAGATTTGCCCTTGGCCCGTTTTAACTTAAGAGGCTTTATGTGAAAACGTTTTTAATAATTATTTAAATAACTATCAATATTTATCAAACAAACTATAAAAAAAAGTGTGTGCGTCTTGGGTCGCCCGACAGAAGTGATAACTTATAAATAAATCTAAGCTGTGTTCAACAGCTTTGATTAGTTTTCTTTAATATTATATTGTTTAACTTGAGAGAAAAGCTTTGGTTTTTAATATGTATATTAATACTAGCTGACCCAGCAAACGTTGTATTGCCGATATTAAAATCGCGATACAAAAGAAACTATTGATCCTACGATCTACATCTACATGGGTGAAAATTTGAAGTTGTATGTATTTTTAATGCTGACTCATAATCAAACAAATTAAAAAAAAATGTCAAACAAATTAAAAAAAAATCGTGTGGACCACCCTTAACATTTAGGGGGATGAAAGATGTTGTCCGATTCTCAGACCTACCCAATATGCACTAAAATTTCATGAGAATCGGTCAAGCCGTTTCGGAGGAGTTCAAAGTTTAACTCCATGACACGATAATTTTATATATTAAATGATATTGTAAGTAAACGTTATTAGGATAGAAGTGAAAAATTAACAGCACTAATGCTATAAGCATTCCGGTCACTCAAACTCACTCACCCATCCAAAAGGTGTCTATTTAATTTTTTTTTTAATTATTTATTTATCGCGTGTCGGTGACGCGAACCCATACGATTTGACCCTACCAAAAAGTGCCCAACGCGGCTAAAGGAGATTCACTTCATAAATCCAAAGGAAAAATTATTTCATGCCTGTACATTTTAGAAAGAAAGAAAGTAAATTTAAGTTTATTTTACTTAAATAATTTTCAGCAAGCAATACCTACCATTAAATCAAGTGTAACCAATATAAACTCTATCTAAAAGTTTCTTATACCAAGCTTGTTAAAAATAATTTCTTAATAGTGTGACCAAAGCCTTATCTAGTTCAAAAAAAAAGTAAGTGACGTCATCAACATCGAGTGCGAGCCCTAAACAGCTGAATTTTTATCAACACCCACTGCAGTTCAATTTCAACTTAAACACTAGGTATTAAGACTCAATTTACGAAAGCTTATTTTATACATTCAATGCACGCTCGACCTGTAAACGTGTCCAATTCTAAAACGTAATAAGTTATATGTAAGTATTTTGATTTTAAACTCTTTGTGCCATGTGTTATGGTTGAAATTGAGTTGTAACTATTATGTAGTACGTCAGTCGAGCTATTTTAAACTTTAATTGAACGTAATAGATTCGGGATTCCTTTGTATTTGCTCGAGTTTTGTATCTGTGTGTATATTGTATTAGTTTTGGCTGTGTTTGTCTCTTGAATAGAAAATAGGTTGTATCTTTATTTTGAATAATTTCATGCGGAATTTTAAAATGATCTAAAATAGATGAAATCTTATGAATTCATCTGAAGCTGTTCTAATACTTGACTATATTATGTTATGTAAGAGGTTTTAACCTTTGTACTCATCACGAAATAAATTGTACTTGAAATTTGGTAGGAATAGTTCTTTCGTCTAGTAGAGGTCAGGTAGGATTAGGAACGTTTTAATATGTATTTTTTTATCTTAATATAATATATAAACCAGTATCCTGGTATTTGTTTCTAGTGAACTCCTAAACTAATGAAAGTATTTTAATGGGAATTACTTCATGGAATGCAGTTTAGTCCAACTTGAGAGATAGGATAGTTTTTAATTCGATTTGGAACCCATAATTATTTTTATTTCCAATATTAGTTTGTATGGACATATTTTCTATGAGATAATTTATTGACGCACGGTTTGACAGTTCATCTGTGAAATAATCTATACTATATATATAATATTATAAAGCTGCAGTGTTTGTTCGTTTTGTTTGTTTGTTTGAACGCGCTAATCTCTGGTACTACTGGTCCGATTTGAATGATTCTTTCAGTGTTGGGTAGTCCATTTATCGAGGCAGGCTATAGACTATGTTTTTTTTTTCAAAATTAGGGATCCGTAATAAATTGCTATTTTGTAACACAAGGTGTAAAATCGAAAACCTATTTTTGCGTGCGCTGCAAAAACTATTGACAATAGAACATTATTATGTAATGTCTGTCGGGTCATCTATTTTACATATAAAATTTTCTAATCACGCTGTTTGTCCACCTTGAACTCCTAAACTACTCAACCGATTTTAATGACATTTTGCAGACTAACATAGTCTGATCCAATATGAGAGGTACATATAGTTTTAATTTAAATTCGTGGCTCTTAATATTTTAATTGTGAAAAAATGAAACTCACGTCGATGAGTTATAACTATACCAATAGTAGGTTTAGTTTGCCATAACAATCTTTCTCGAAATAAGATTTATATAATATGTTGGGAACGGGAGCGAAAACGGGAACCGAAACTGGAATAGGACATGAGATAATCTTCAATTCCAAACTTGCTTATTATTTTTAAAAACCCTTCATCTACATCTACGCCATAGGTTCTCAACGCCCCCTTGTGGGCGTTTGATACTTTCGGGGGGGCAGTAGAAGACACAGAGAAAATTAGGGGGTATTGAGATGGCGCAGATGGGGCGTGGGTAGATTAAATAATATAGTCTAAAAAGGCAAAAAAAAAATACACGAAAATACTCTAGAAAAAAACATATTCTCAAAGTGGGCGGTGAGCAAAATAAAGTTGAGAAACTATGATCTACGCGGACGAAGTCTTGGGCATCAGTAGTGTTGATATAAATTTTGTTTGTATTTTGTTTTATATGACTTTGTTTTGGTGAAGCGATACGCACCAGTCATTAAAAAAATCATCCCAACCGTTTTGTGCTACAAGGTAACTTTTTTTTAATCAAAATAAGGGACGAGACGAGCATGACGTTCAGCTGATGGTAATTGATACGCTCTACCCATTACAATACAGTTCCGCCCAGGATTCTTGAAAAACTCAAAAATTCTGAGCGGCATTACAATTGCGCTCGTCACCTTGAGACATAAGATGTTAAGTCTCATTTGCTCAGTAATTTCACTAGCTACGGCGCCCTTCAGACTGAAACACAGTAATGTTTTCACATTACTGCTTCACGGCAGAAATAGGCGCCGTTGTGGTACCCACAATCTAGCCGGCTTCCTGTGCAAAGAAGCCTCCCACTGGTAACTACTTAAAGGCCGGCGATGTGCCTGTGATTCCTCTTATATTGCAAGAGACTGGGTTGAGGTGATCATTTACAAGCGGGTGAACCGTACCCACGTTTGTCCACCTACGCCATTAAAATTAAATTTCTACATAATTTTGTTTCTTGCAAAATTTCATCACAAGAAATGAAAACTCATAAAGTCTCAAGTTTTAATTAGCCTTAAAAGCTGTTACTACACTAAAAGCTATGATATAATATTAAAAAAGTTCGAATTGAATTTGAATGGAAGGAAAAATAAGATTATGATTGAGTTTCTGTATATGTAAATTTATTTTTTGTTCAAACTTTAAATAAGACTTATGGTTTTTTTAAATTTCTTTTTAAATTTAGAATAGTGGCTTCATTAACATTTTTGATGATAATTTTAAGTGGTGTCATTTTTTTAGCTAATTTGAAGTAAAATAATGGAGACAGTCAAAATTAATTCCAATCCTCTCCATTTCTTTTTGCTATTATGAAATATGACGTCACCTTTCAAATGTACGCCATTTTGGCACCGCTTAGTGAGCAAAAAAAGCGTTTTAAGCGTCCGCTTCGGTTGGCTAATTGTTTCATTTTGTTTCCAATAGGTACTTTGAATTAATTTTTTGGCGTTTAATATTTTTATCGTATATAATTATTTTTATTTAATTATATTTGATATTATTATGAAATGTATTATTTTTATTTAACTAGTAGGTTTTATTTATGATGTTCTGTCTAAATGAAAAAACACCACAGTGCGATGTTCAAGGTACTTCCTTCCACGTGTAACCAAACTGTGGAATGAGCTTCCTTGTGCGGTGTTTCCAGAACGATACGACATGGGTACCTACAAAAAAAGCACTTTTCTAAACGGCTGGCAACGCTCCGGTGATTCCTCTGGTGTTGCAGGAGAATCACGGCGGCGTAACACTCTTCCATAAAAAAAAAAGAAAAATCGGTCAAGCGATATAACACAACACCATATTGTATTCTTAAATGGTTTTCTAAACAATAAATATATATTCGCGTGGCAGCATTTTGGATTTTCGGCATCTTAATTTTATTGTTTTTAGTTTTAGCAGCAATGGACAGTCTATCTAATAATAATAACGTTAAGTATGTTGATATATTTTTGAAGTGAAAACATTTGAAGCCGCGTTGGACGTTTTTTCGATGAGTGAAATTTCGTGAGTTCGCGTCACCGAAATGCTTATAGCAGTTACTATATCTGTATCTATACAGCTGACATATTGTGAATTTTTTTTTCAATTTTTAATAATAAAAGTTCTAAGTTGAATTTGTATGATTCACGTATATATACGAAATATGCTACTAAAGCGGTATAAAACGAACAAACACACATACACACGCACATATACGTATAAAGGCAATAACTGATAATAGCATAATATATTTATTACATTATATTTCGCACAATATGATTCTTATGTACCTATCACATATTTTGTTAAAGTAGAATATTCATTAGTTGATTTTTTTTTTGTTTATATAAAGAGACCTGTAATTGGCTGTTATACCTAAACTAATTTTAAGACTTTATTGTAGCATATATGCTGTGGGTCTTTTCAATATTTCCGATACCAAACCACCATGCTAAAACTAGTGTGGAATAAAATATTATACTTAGATCAGAGCCAAGAGGCAACCCTTCCTTGAAGCAGGGTGGAATTAAACGTGAGAGTGGGACGGGTATAACGGAAATGTATGGAGACTTAATATATATATATTTTACAACCTAATACCGATTAAAATATTACATTTTATCAATATTTGTTTTTAACGAAATTTCTGTTTGTTTTGAAATTTCTATTAAAAATATAGCGTTCATTTTTCACTATATGAATCTACTTTATTCGTATTGCCGTTATTGTGTTATGGACACCATTATTGCATAAATCCATCAGTATCAGTTAGACAGTCGTCTCACAATTAATTACCACCATAACATTTCTATTACCATCTCGTAGATGACTTTAGGTTATATGAAAAATAAAACAGATTAAGTAATTAGTAATCACCACTATTTACTAATGTGGTGATTACTAATTACAAATCTCTAAGACTTGAAACGTGAATTGCACGTTTCGAGCTCTGTTTAAAAATCTCAAGTTTTATTCATATCAGTAATACTGCCTAATTGTTACCAACTCATAAATTAAAACTGTCGTATCGTCCCTCATTAAAAAAATGTGAAGAAATTTTGAAAAAAACTTGTTCTTCAAAGTAAAAAAAAAAAATTTAATTACAACAGCATTAATAAATAATTACAGGTATGTACGTAGGTTCATGATAATATTTTTAAATTTATACTTTCCATTAAAGCAAGCATTTAAAAATGAACTTTTGTTCAATTTAACCCCCTGGAATACTAGCCTTCGTGTTTACGTATTTTTTTAACCACTTTAAAAAACAATTTGTCGTATCAAAGATCTTCTACATCTCTCCCCTTGGTACCCGCCTAGAACATTCTAGCGCTATACCAAGACCAGATCCGGTCACATATGCAGTATTGCTGTCATCTCTGGTCTGGCGCACCCCAGTATCAGTGGAATTAATTGAGCGCGTGCAAATCAGAGCTGCTAGAATTCTCGGAGATCCAGTGCTCTGTGAACGGTAAGATCACTTAGCATTGCGTAGATTTAGTTTTACCGCATTTATGACGGGGAGATAATAATAATATCACTTAGCTAATTATCTATTGTTATCCAAACCAACTATGTGTGTAAAATTTTATCCATCCATGTAAAAATTTAGCTCTCTTAGTTGAGTCTAACAGTCGAAACTCAGTCGTTGAGTATAACCCAACTAACACAAAAAATTTAATATAAGCCTGTAATAATCGATAAACTAAAGCAAGAACAATTCAATAGTAGCACTAACCTTAGTTACAGTTTTTAGTGTACTAAATATTCAATTTATTTTATTTGAACAAATAATTATGATAAAAAGCTATTCACCTCCACGTCATTGCTGTTCGTTCGCGGTCTCGCACCGTCTTCATAAAGACGTAAATGAAAATAATCCATTTAATTTTGTCAGTTGTCGTTGAAACGTTGAGAAATACAATAGAATATATTTTATTTGTTTTAGTTTCTTCTTGTGGTGTTATTAATTCTTTTAATTTTATTCTTTTCTTGTCTCTGCCCATCGAAAATATATATTGTGATATTCTGTGATCGCCTTTAATTAATAGATAATATACTAGATTATAAAGAATCTTAATAATGTTTCAGTTTAAGCAAATGTAATGAACTATGTATCGATTGTTGGTGTTCCTTACAAAAAAAAAATACGGGGACTGTTGCTTCACTTTGTACCAACTGCCACGACAGCATATATTTATAAAATGCTTACCAATATACACAATTAATAATTCTTATATAAAAATGTTTCTGTTAGGTACTTCTATATAAATCTTTGCTAATATTTATGTATAAATTATAGTTAAATTAGTAGGAAGTACCACTTATAAGTTTTTCTTTAAATTTATTTAATTTGCTTGATTGATTTCGATCCATTGTTTATGCTCATTATATTATTACCCAGGAATAATTTTGTCATAAACACGTATAAGAGAGTCTTATAAGTTTCCCGTTTGTTATTGACACACTTGATCTGAGGGGCTGGGGGACATTGAAATTGTACAAATAACATCTTAATAGGTCAAATAAAATTATATATCCCATACAGAAAAGCAGGGTTTGCTGCTCATGTGAGGTAAGTTAAAGTTTGACTTATCTCAATTATTTTGATAATCACCGCCGAATCGTTTGTAATCAAAAATATCGATCGAAAACGGCAAAAAATAAAAACGAACAGATGAACGAACGAATTTGTGCCCTCATTTACAATATAATATGACATTTTAAATATAATTAGTTTATTTTGACGTATATCTTTATTTATATAAACAGATTATATTGAATAGTATTCAGTGAAGATAAAACAACGTCCTAATATTAATATTTATTTGCTTGAATAAATCTCAGTTGTTACGTTCTGCTTGTGAATCGTGGAACAATTTCGTAAGCGACTCATTCCGTAGTGTTGTGCGACCCACGCGACTTGATACTTTATATTATTTTTAAGAAAAATATATATTTTGTTAATGTATATTGTTACTACTATATGTATATACTAGGAATTAACTCCATACTCCCTATCTGTAGAGGTGTTTAACGTAGTAATGATGTATTGTACGTTTTATATGAAAAAACAATAAAAGTCTCGATTTTCAACACACAACGATCAAAATTGGAATAACATTTATTTGAATTTTGTGTATCCTGGGATATTATAGGACACATCGCGTAACATTGGACGCACAATTTTTTTTTTTAGATATTTTCACCCCCTATCATCCGTATTATATTTGTTTGTTATAATTTATTTAGCTTATTACTGCTACTCAAATTATTTATCGGTCAAGAAATTTAACTGTGTAATAATAAATACATACAAAATAAAACATAATATTTTTCCTTTTCCTATTGAGGGTAGAAGGAAATAAATATAATTATGTTATATTAAGCATTAATCGTTACGCATACTAATGAGATGCCTCAAATTGAACTGGCTCTTGAGGGCGGGTCATATCATAAAAACATTTCATAAATATTTTGAGTAAGGTTAATATTTTCTATATTTTTATCATAGGTATTTGAATAACTATTGTTAAATTTTATACTTTGTAAATACGTGCCTATGTTTTAATTTTAGATTACGCCTTGTGTTTTTATTTTCTTTTCTTAATTTTGATTTTTACTTTTTTAAACATTTTTATGCTTTAAAATAAAACAAATTAATTGGTATTTCTATTATTTGTTCTTTACTGATGTTATTATATCTATTCAGTTGTTTTAAGTTAGATCAATATCAGCTACTATTCAAAGTGAAGTGTGAATATTAGTCGGGGCTCCTGAAAACCGAAAACCTGAAACTGAAAACCTGACCAGTTAACACTAAGTTGGTTTCATAATAGTTTTCACATAGTACCTATTTTTGTAATGTACATTATTGTATTATTAAATAAGTTTTCATTTTGTCTAAGCTTTGTTTTTTTTTTGTGTTGTGTTATTTCATGGTGTGGCTGCTAGGGATATATAAAAATACTTCTATTTACAAAACTTACAAACTTAAACTTAAATAAACTACATTGTTTTTTAAATGAAATAAACTATATTTTTTATGACTATGAAATAATTAGTCATTAGATATTAGACCATAATATAACAATTATTCTTACCGACTATTGCGGGCTATTATATATATATTAAATCTTATATATATGATAAAGAATTTTAAAATTATCTTTGCAATAATACTAACATAATATTATGCTATTAATATTAAATTTTAATGAACACCAGTAATCCAACGACCTTGCTTTGTTTCATCAAGTTATTATGTACGATTAATAATTACTTATATGAATAATTTAATCATATTTGACAATTTCTATTACATTACGCACGGAACCCCAAATCTTTTGGGTTCCGTACGGTTCTCAAACGAGAGCTTATTAAAGTAGATGTCTTTCATTTAACAGAAAGAACTAACTTGCTTAAGTTCAAGTAATCTCCAAGCTAGCATCTCTGTTGATTTCACTAGAACTAGAAGTGGGAAAATGAACTAGGTTATATGAAATTATTATTACATATTTTAGTCACTTGCAATTATTTATTTAATTTCTAATACTACTAGGCCTGATTAGAAACAACTCTTATGCCGTAATCAATTTTGGAGAGTTTAAATATGTAACTTTTTTTTTTAAATAATTCGATTCAAGATGTCTGTATTTTTTTATTATGAAGCCAAGGTTGAGTAAACTAAATCCTGATAAAAGAGGCCGGAATTGAAATTTACCTCATTTACCCCTCACATACCCTTCTCATCACAATTCCGCTCAGGATTCTTGAGAACTCAAAAATCTCATCAATTTAAAACTGTGAGATTTTGAGTCTCATTAGCTTAAATACATTAATGCTTGCACACTACTGTTTGGTGGCAGAAAAAAACGTCTCTGCGGTCTTCATATCTAGGCTGCGTTGTGTGCAAAGAAGTCCCACATTGGTAAAATATCTTTGTGGCTAGGAGTTTCTTATCACTTCTTCTCCACGTGTCAAAACCTCTTTATGAACTTATGTACCTTCATGACGATTACCAAGTGTTGCTGCAATATGTTATTTTTTTCATGACAGCAAGGGACGAGACGAGCAGGACGTTCAGCTGATGGTAATTGATACGCTCTGCCCATTACAATGCAGTTCCGCTAAGGATTTCTGTGAAACCCAAAAATTCGGAGCAGCACTACAATTGCGCTCGTCACGTTGGGGCATACGTAATTTTGACTAGCTACGGTGCCCTTCGAGCCGAATCACAATAATGCTTACACATTACTGCTTCACGGCAGAAATAGGCGCCGTTGTGGTACTCATAATCTAGCCGGCATCCGTGCAAAGGAGCCTCTCTATGGTGAGTAAATATATTTTTATTCTATTGTATTTTATGCCAAGGCCAAGGTATATGAATTTACCCCATCCTTAGACCTGTACTAAGAATTATAAATACTTTAAAAGGTACATAATACAGATTGTTTTTTGTCACAGTAAAGGACAACATAATTTAATTGGGAAAGTCATTACGTACCGGTTTCTTGTTTCGAAGCCACTTTGTATTATATTGTTTCTCTATTTTGTTATGCTGTCTGTTTGGTTCCGTACTGCATTTGAGTTGAATTCTGCCCATCTTTATCTAATACTAGCTGACCCGGCAAACGTTGTTTTGCCATATAAAGTATAATTCACGCGATAGTTTTATAAGTAATAAAATATTGCCTATATTATAGCCTGTACATCATTTTGTTCTATTGTCAATAGTTTTTGCAGCGCACGCAAAAATAGGTTTTCGATTTTACACCTTGTGTTACAAAATAGCAATTTTATTACGGATCCCTAATTTTGAAAAAAAAAAAACATAGCCTATAGCCTTCCTCGATAAATGGACTACCCAACACTGAAAGAATCAATCAAATCGGACCAGTAGCACCAGAGATTAGCGCGTTCAAACAAACAAACAAACACTGCAGCTTTATAATATTAGTATAGATATAAAATTCTCATGTCGCGGTGTTTGTAGTTAAACTCCTTCGAAACGGCTTGACGGATTCCCATGAAATTTTGAGTGCATATTGGGTAGGTCTGAGAATCGGCAGCATCTATTTTTCATCCCCGAAATCTTAAGGGTGGTCCACGCCAAATTTTTTTTTGACATTTTTTTTTAATTTGTTTTTTATGAGTCAGCATTAAAAAATACATACAACTTCAAATTTTCACCCATCTACTATCAACAGTTAATTTTGTATCGCGATTTTAATATCGGCAATACAACGTTTGCTGGGTCAGCTAGTCTTCTAATATATAAAATTCTCGTGTCATGGTGTTAAACATTGAACTCCTCCGAAACGGCTTGACGGATTCTCAGGAAATTTTGAGTGCATATTGGGTAAGTCTGAGAATCGGACAAAATCTATTTTTCATCCCCCTAAATGTTAAGGGTGGTTTTATTTTGTTTTTTTTTACACGAAATATTTTTTTTAATTTTTTTGACATATTTTTAAATTTGTTTGATTATGAGTCAGCATTAAAAAATACATACAACTTCAAATTTTCACCCATCTACTATCAACAGTTACTTTTGTATCGCGATTTTAATATCGGCAATACAACGGCTCAGCTAGTGTTATACCTAACAACGTTTGCTGGGTCAGCTAGTCTTATACTCGTATAGAAAATTCTCGTGTCACAATGTTAGTTACCTTACTCCTCCGAAACGGCTTTACTGATTTAAACCAAATTTTATATGCATATTCAGTAGGTCTGAGAATCGGCTACTATCTATTTTTCATACCCCTAAGTGATAAGGGTTGTCCTCCCTTAACATTTTTTTTTAATTTTTGGACATTTTTTTTTATGTTTTTATTATATTATGATTCAGCATTGAAAAACATATACAAATTAAAATTTTCGCCCTTCTACGATCTACAACTATTTTTGTTTCACGATTTTTATATTATTCTGTTCCAACCACAAATCCGCTATAGGGTTGCAAGATGGCAATCGAATACAATAATTGTAGTACAATGTATTTGGTAGATCTGAGAATCGGTTGCATCTATTTTTTATACCCCAATTTTTTTTAAATACTTTATATGGCAATACAACGTTTGCTGGGTCAGCTAGTAATATATATATTTCTTTTGTGCTTCTGTTGTTACTGAACTCCTAAACGGCTGGACCGATTTTAATGAAACTTTCTGTGTGTCTTCAGGTGAATTCGAGTACCAATTGAACTACCTCCTAAACGGCTGGACCGATTTTGATGATTTTTTGTGTGTGTTCCAGTGAATTTGAGATTGGTGTGCGTCTTCAGGTGGATTCGAGAATGGTTTAGATTCACAATTGGACTACCTCCTAAACGGCTGGACCGATTTTGATGATTTTTTTGTGAGTTCCAGTGAATTTGAGATCGGTTTAGATTCTCAATTCCGTCCATATAATATAATTCTCCTGCTCCTGTGTATGTTAGTGAACGCCTCCTAACGGCTGGACCGATTTTTCAAATTTAACACGTGTATAAAGGACAACATCTGTTGGGTCCACTAGTATATCTTAATATATATAAATTACGTGACACGTTGTTTGTCCGCGATGGATTCCTAAACTAATGAACGGATTATAATGAGGATTACTTCATCAAGTGCAGTTTGGTCCAACTTGAGAGATAGGATAGTTTTGATTTTGATTGGGGATACATATTTTCTGTGACAGAATTGAATGATGCACGGTTTGACAGTTCCGCCATGAAACAATTTCATTATAACAACAGGAAGCATTTTTTATTGAAAGTACTTATAAATACAGTATTTTTATTATTATCTACAGAAAAACGTCTGTCGGGTCAGCTAGTATTATATAAATCTATCTTTTTAACTGTGTTAGTACAGCTCGATAGTAGCAGCACCTTTTCCCTTTTTTTTTTTTTTTATGGAATAGGAGGACAAACGAGCGTACGGGTCACCTGGTGTTAAGTGATCACCGCCGCCCACACTCTCCTGCAACACCAGAGGAATCACAAGAGCGTTGCCGGCCTTTAAGGAAGGTGTACGCACTTTTCTTGAAGGTTCCTGTCGTGAAGCAATACTATGCAAGTATTATGGTGTACATTATGTGTATATCTGGAAGTGACGAGCGTAATTACGATGATCATGTCCCTAGAATTATTACTGCATCGGAGCCGCGTGTCAACGTTTGAAAGATAACCTCGCTCGATGTTACTAATATTGTTCTACCAAATGCATAGTATTTCTACTACTAGTTATAGGGTTATCTATGCTATATGATGTATTGTAGATTAAGTATCTCCGAACAATTGGAGGCTACTTTGCTCAGGATGCCTCCTTAATTACGTGTACCAGTGTAGCTTTTGAAATTGCTGGGCAAATAAGACTTAACATTTTATGTGTGAAGGTGACGAGCGCAATTGTAGTGTCGCTCAGAATTTTTGGGCTTTTCAAGAATCCGGAGCGGCGGAGTTTCAATTACCAACTGAACGTCCTGCTCGTCTCGTATTGTCATAAAGATAATTGAAGTTCCCGATCCTGGTCGAGGAATCGCATCTTACGATTTCATAGGGCTAATGAGCATTTTTTTATGACAGTAAGGGACGAGACGAGCAGGATGTTCAGCTGATGGTAATTGATACGCCCTGCCCATAACATTGCAATGCCACTCTCACTAGCTACGGCGCCTTTCAGACCACACACAGTAATAGTAGGTCATTACTCCTTCACGGCAGAAATAGCGCCGTTGTGGTACCCATAATCTAGCCGGCATCCTGTGCAAAGGAGCCTCCCACTGGTAAATGGTAACTGCATTATAACGGCGGGGTGTAATACAGATCAGGTCAGGTTCGACTCGTCATTTCTCTTAAAAAAAAATTGGCAGTTGTAGAGATTTTCGATGGTTTAAAAACATTTAAATTCTTAAATTCAATTTATTTTTAAAACTTATTTTCAGTAATATATTAATCAAACTAAAACACTATTTTAACAATGCACAGTATATACACATTGTACTTTTCACTAAATCCATTCAATTTCACTCATAAAATATACACAGCACTAATGTTGCACAATACGTCGGCTGTATAGCTACAGATATATTGCTATAAGCATTTCTATGACGCGAACTCACGAGATTTCACCCATCAAAAAAATTGTGTAACTAATAATACTATAGAATATATTTTTATAATTATTCATTTGTCATAGCATGGCATAGATTAAGCGAACCCATAAGATTTCCACCTGCCAAAGCGGCTAAAGAATTTTTCATTTAACAAAAAAAAAACATTGCGGTAGGAAAAATACGAAGTTTTGCAGCTGTTTGTTGTGGATTGCAAGTATCGGCGTTAAATTTAGGAATCAGCGAAGTTGAAACAAAAACCATTAATTAAACCTCACACAAGATTAAAGTCAAAAGCCTATCTATCATATTTTTATTGACAAATTCCCCTTTCCAAAATATTGGATAAGCCCGGTTAAATCGACTGCGGGACGACTAATCCGGACCATACCGCTTTAAACCGGATTGTGCGCGCAAGGCATAAGCGGTGGCATTTTTTTATAGAAATGTAGAAAGTTCTACAACTAATAGTAATTGTTCTTTGTAATGTATTTAAATTGGTATTCGGGTCTTTATAGACCGTACCTTTACGCCCTCTTATTGTACCGATGGAAACCATCTTTGCAAATGCTCGGCTAAAATTGCATTAATTGCTCTTTGCAGACATTATAATTGCTGTTGTTGGCGATCGCCCATGTTTTAATTATGACAATAAGGGTTGAGACGATCAAGACGTTCAGCTAATGGTAATTGATAAGTCCTGCCCTAAAAATTCTGTAGGGCACTACAATTGCGCTCGTCACCTTGAAACATAAGATGTTAAGTCCAATTTGCCCAGTAATTTCACTTACTACGGCGCCCTTCAGACCGAAACTCAATAATGCTTACACATTACTGCTTCACGGCAGAATAAGTTACCGTTGCGGTACCCATAATCTAGCCGGCATCCTGTGCAAAGAAGCCTCCCACTGGTAAATGTCCTTAGTTGCCTCTTACGACACCTTTGGACCTGCAACTTAGCACATTTCCTCCCATAAAGAATAAATATAATTTAAAATGATATAATAAATAACCGCTTCATCCTGTGACTTGTGGCCACACTAATACACTGCTATTATTAGTAGTAAATCGATACAGCGAGTTAAATGTGACAATCCTTGCGTATGTGTTAACTGTTATATATTACTTTTATGTTTTTACTTAGCATATTTAGAATTCCGTACATAGTATTGGTAACTTTTTATTGTTCAGAGGCCTGTGTTGTTTTTAGAGTATATTCCAGGTGATAGGAACGATTAGTTTTTGACTTTCAATAAGTGATGTCACATCCTATCTATCTATATATATAAAAATGAATTGCTGTTCGTTAGTCTCGCTAAAACCGATTTGGCAAATTTTGGTCTTGAATTATTTGTGGAAGTCCAGGGAAGGTTTAAAAGGTGAATGAATATGAAAATGTTCAGAATTATATAAAAGCAACAATTTTGTTTTTCCTTTGATGTGTCCCCCGTCGTTCAGAAATAAAATTGAAAGAAAAGTCTCAAATGAAAAACTAATTAGATTTTTTTTTTATTAATTAATTAATATTTTCTATGAGATAATTTATTGACAGTTCTGCTGTAATACAGTTTCATTACAACAACAGGGTGCATATTTTGCTAAATAATTCTTGATGTTATGATATATTATTGACAAATTCATATAAAAACATTATTTTATTTATTTTATACAGAACAACATCTGTCGGGTCAGTTAGTTTTGAATAAAAATATTTGAATTTGAATTAGTCAGTAAGTTCTCGTAAAGTGAGTTCTGCTTTGCCATTACTTTGTATGTATCCTTCGTACTTGTATTTTTAAACGAGATGAGTTCGAGTCGGACGAGTCGAACTCCGTACCTACCGCAATACAGCAAGATATAATAGGAAGGCGCATCTATTGTTAGCGCAACAGATTTTTATGATAAGTCGTAAACAGTCAGCCACGCTTAGCATTAGTTCTTTTTTTTATTATCAAACTAGATAACTAACGCACGCATTGACAAGTCATTATTATTCACGCTGTCATTATCTGGCTGTCAGGTAGTCTAAGTGCTAGTATATTTTGATAATTTATTGAAGTAGGCGTTACTTTGCGGAAATCCATAATTATGCAAATGATTTTAGTTTTCTTTAGTGTTAATTCCGCCAATATTTGTCAAAATCTGGCACGAGACAACACGTCCTGAGGATGCCTCGTGTAGAGGCGAAACACGTGTCGAATTGTTTAAAGACAAATATTGGCGGTTTTAACACTAAATAAAAACTCAAATCATTTGTATTGTATATTTTGAGTCTAACGCAGTTTTTAAATATATGCACGTGAAACAGCGGGTATAAGCTATTCAATTATGTAACCAAAGGATGACATCGCTATCAACAAATTCGTCAAAAACAGATCGAACCGCGTGCAATAGTTGTATCGGTAACAAAAAACACGATTTCCTAATCTACGAAATACTGGTGTTATTAATAAGTTAGGTAAACATTATTATTGTGCACCTTATTGTGTGGGGGTAGGGTTGCTTGTTGCGTGGCTAGTGCGGCGCTTGAGACCTTCTGTGATTACGTGTTTTGAAAACTTTGTGAACGGTTTGTGTACTGTGCTGAGAATGTTTTGGTCCTTTATATATTTTTTTTATAATATCGCAACTTTATATCTGTACGGCAGTTACGTTGTATTGTATGTAATAAGTTTGTGATGTGTTTAAAAGATAATTAATAAAAAATTTATATATACATAATTTACTTACTGAAAATCTATCTTATCGTTATTAATCTATATTAAGATAGATTCGCACATACCAGTAAAACCATAGTCCGTCATCATGTTTGCTCAGTTCAGTTCAACCAAAGAATATCATATCAATTAAAGAAATAGGGACTCTTGCGGTTATACATTTTTATTCACCTAGAAGTTGCCTCTCTTTTTATCGCGATGATCATACCTCTTCTGACGACATCCTAATGTCAACCCTAGTTGACTTCTTTACCTAAAACTGTACCTTCCTTGTATAAGGTCATCTAATAAAATTAGCTCATTTTTTTTCTACAATATAAATAGGTATGTAATCGTAATTTTAAATCAATATTCTTTCAATTTTCTTTTTTGTTGTCAAACCTACGTTACTTGCAGATAGTAATGCATGCGTTGGAAGACCACGACATTGTCAAACCTACTTAGTATATAGGAAATAAATAGGTATCTATCATGAAATTACCATATTTCATTATAATAATAATCACTTTAAATAAGATTGTTTCAGCGTCTTTAGACGCTTAAAATATTTAAATCTAGATCTCAATAAACTTTAATTTGTCTTGTTTTATTTATGTTTCTCGCTCGTGATTCCCTACTGGCTGGCCTTCTGTGTAGAGGCCACCGCATGTACTTACGATTTCAATACCTAAACGGAAAGTGAGACAAGCCTGGATCAACTAAAAAAGACCGAGGAAGAATTCATGACATTATTCAAATAATTAGTTAATGATGAAATGATTTTTTTTGAATTATAGATGTTACACTATTTTCACAAACTAATTCTATCAATCGCTCGTCATTCATTTTTTTGATGTCACGGCGTCCATGAAACGAAAAAAATATCGTTGTCAACGGATACGTCCGTGACTGCCGGTGTCGGCACTGACACTGAGAGTGAACCTAGTGTTTAAATTCTCTTTGAGCACTGTGTTGTCACATTGACAAGTGGAGATGCGTTCATAGCGAATGTATGAAAGATTAATTCGTACTATGTCGGGTCTGTGATTTCACTGATATGTGTCAATTGAAACTTATCGTGACGTTAATACAATCTTTCTAAAAGAAGGTCTAGGGTATCATAAGCAACTCTTTACAATTAAAAAGTTGAGAACTTCAATCTTCCATGTAAGAAACAAATAGCTTTCATTTAGTGCACATAATTAACAATATACCTACATATAAACGAATAAAGTTTAAAATACTGTATTAGGTATATGTGAACCACTATTAAATTATTATCATGTTTTTGCTACAAAGATCCAAAATAATTACTTTTCCGGTTCTTTGGTAGGAAAGAATCAGTAAGTAACGCAATAAATTCTGATGAATTGGTATTTTATTATATCGATCTTAAAATAACATTATTACAATTAATTTGTATTATTTGAAACTTAAATGCTCCAGTTAATCTAAGAAGTAATCTATAATTAATTACACGCTGGTAATAAAATTCGCTGATAAGCGCTATCGTTCAAATTACAAACATGTACTTCTGAACTCGTATAACTTCACAAGCTGGGCCACCCAGATTTACTCGTGTAGTTGATAATAATTTTGGAGTTCAGTTTTATGAGGACATTTTGCGTCGTTTCTTCTTTTAGGGCTATATCTAAACAATTTGCAGTATTTCATTATGTCACGTTATAAGAATAATAAGTGATTATAGCGAACGTAACAGAGATTGTGTACGGTTCACAGAAGGCGACTGAAGGATTAGGGAGACCTGGGTTTTGTTCACTGTGGTCTTAGATGAATAATGTTATAAGCATTAAGCATTACATTTTTGGAGTCATACATATTTAATGTACCTGGAAGCAGTGCTGATTGAAGCTAGTACAATTTTTTGGGCATGCGTGAAGAAAATCCAAATACACTAACAGAATATGCCAGTCTTTTGAGAAAGCAGTGATCAAGGATCTATAGCTGCAATGGTCACCTTCATACATGCTATCTTATTCTTGGTACTTGGACCTGAGCTCTCTACAGCACAGCCCATTTCTGATTGTATAATATACTACTACGTCCATTGACTAATAAACTTAACAATTTATTTACTAATATAATGCAACACATTACCAAATGATAATTATGAACCTGAACAACATTTCATCCTTTGTTCATAACTGGACTTGTCGTATGTGAATTTCAACGGTCATCATAACTCTGAATGTTTATTTGATACTTGTTATGATAATAGCTGCTTACGATTACGTAATGGCTGAGTAACGCTGCTTTTATACTGGTACAAATAGCTTTGTTTAGTGAGTTTAATCTCGTGGATTTTATGAATATTATATTATTAGGGTTCGATAGCTAAGTAGTCATTTTCCGTCCGTCCATCCCTTATTTCAACTATCATAATAAGAAAACAGTCGACATTTTCACATATTTTATATTTGTATTGACTCTATTACAATGAAAACAAAATAAAAGGAGTTAGTATGCAAAAGACGTACGTGGTCGAAAAATGTGACTATCCACATTCACATCTTATTATTTATTTTATCATAACACAAAAATAAAGTAATATAATTATTGCATTTTACAATATTAAAGCAAAATTTTCGTATATTTAATTCTTCTACATCTTCCTATAGTTAAACTAACAATATTTAGTATCATGCAATTAACACTAATTAGGTATTTTATTTAAAACAAGTGGGTGTCCACAATTTGATTGAGTTAATTTAAATTTCTTGTGTGTGTATTGCGTAATGAAACAAATACTATATATTACGGTTACCACTCTAATTCAGTGAAAATGGCATTCAAATCAGTTAATTCGTTTCTGAGATAAAGCGTGTACAAATAAACAGATGAAAAATTCTAAGTTCTACTTGTTTGGCCTATGCTAGATAAGTAGGTACAACCAAACATTGTTAATTAATAAATTAATGTTTCCTAAAATCAAAAGTTATCAATATATAATAAAATATTAGACAATGCCACAATTCTGCGAAATTATCGCTTAAATTCTATAATAATAATATAATAATCCAAAGCGATTAGTCAGTTATAAAAGTATCAAAACATGACAATCGTTCTACTCGACCCGACTCTCATCTTTCACTGCTTACCAGAGATGTACTCTATTTAAATTTTGTTTCATATTTTGAAATTTTTACATGTACAT
Organism: Leptidea sinapis; assembly: GCF_905404315.1. NCBI lineage: Eukaryota > Metazoa > Arthropoda > Insecta > Lepidoptera > Pieridae > Leptidea > Leptidea sinapis. Next base: position 9,682,560 of record NC_066293.1, on the reverse strand, counting down.
ATTTATATCGCTTGCGAATTTGTATTTATAATTTTCTTGCCAATCTTGACAATCATGCTTATAAAGTAATTGCATATAAACAGTGATTTTGAGCTCACGAAGTTACATACGATAGGTTGTTTATATCTCAAGGAATGAACTCACTATATTAATATATATAAATATTCAAGAAGTAATTAGTTATGACTAAGTATTGTGTTTCTCCAGTTACTACGTTGTTTAAATATTAAGTTAGTGTATGTGGTAATGGCGTTTCTACTTAATCAGATGGCTGATGGTGCAATAATAAATTATATGCTATCGGATATTTTTTATAGGGTATATATTTTTGATAGGGTTGTGAAAAGGGGTGCACTTAGGGGTAGATATATATTGGTTTTATGGTAAAAGTATTTATTTACTTAAGGTACTAAACTTATCTATGATACTTGCTAAATTACTATAATTAATGGTTCTACTGGTGAGTACGCGGATCTCTACTATTAATTGGTTAAAATGGTTACTCGGACCAGTCCTGTAATGCTTAAAGGCAAATGGTTAATGGTAACTAGGACCGGACCGATCAATGGTTACTCGCGTACTGCCTTACTAAAGGCAACACATGGTTATAAGTAATTAATATTATCTACTAAGCAATATTTGTAATATAATGCTGTTCGATGGCTTTACTTCGAACAGGTTGGATTAATCTGTCGACTAGTGACCACGACCGCTTATGGTGCCTTGTAACGTCAGTATTGAATATCTATTAGGCAAAAGAAGAGGATTGGGATCTATTTCTATATAGCAATCCATTCGTATCCTCATCATTGTGAAGGTTTTCCACCCAAAAGAAACAGAAACCAACCCAATATTATGGTAATATAAAATATTAATATTGTAAAAAATACTTTCAAGTTCATATATATGGTTAGTTCTATAAACTCCGATCTACAAATAGTATAAAAATAGATATTTTAATGAGTATTCGAATACATATAAAAATAAAATCTCATAAATTAAAAGTGCTTTCTGGTAAAAAACTCGAATATAGCAGGTGGCAGACAGATGCGCACTTTTTCCTTTAATACCACCTTATCAGTGTATCATAGTCCATCCAGTTTTATTAATTGTTACATTAATCTTTAAGATAAAGCAAAGTAATGTTTAAGAAACGTATATAATATGAAAGATACACTATAAAGTGCTTCGTCTCCACACAACTAGGGCTTCAAGGAAAGGGTATGAAACTTGGTAATTCAATACAGCTAGTGACCCTTCTATTGGTATTTTGTTTAATTTACGTCTGTCTGTTAAGTTATAATTTGATATGGTTATAATGCATATTTACTAAAACATTGGCATGAAAAGTTTGGGGTGGTTTGGTCGTAAAGATAGACGGATGAAAGTAATAAAAATAAATGTGGATTAAAAATATTGATTTAGCGGTCGGATTTTAGGACGTCGAAATTCGTACTAGTTAAATATTTCTACCAACTAAAATCAACTGGAATAACATTTATTGAGACGTGAATAAGTGGAAGACGGACTGAGGACTCGTTGAAGAAATATTAAAATCTTGCCTAAAAGGCTATCTAAGCGACGAAAAATCACCAATGAAAGTATTGTCTGCATAGTGGTGACCACTCGCTGACGTCATGCAGGTGTTAATATGACGGGGTATTATAACGCGGAGGTTATACACCCTGAAAGAAAAATATGCATTATTGCACGATTAGCGGACCCGTTACCCACACAAACCAAGGGCTCGCCGAAGAAATATTATCAACATCTGTCGCTAGCGCACCGAGTATTTGATAAAAAGTGGTCACATGACCGAATCGAACTGGCAAACCCTTTGGGTTTCGTGCGAGCTATATACATGAATTTATTAATGCTGTGTTTTAAGTATCTCAAAAAATTACATTTTGTATAACCTTTCAGTTGTCTAACCATTGCTTTGAAATACTTCTTTGACATTGAAAACCTTTAGAGCTATGCAAAGCTAAAAAATAAAAACATACTGGTGAATTGAGAACCACCTCCTTTTTTGAAGTTGGTTAAAAATAAAATCCTTGCATTAATAAATTTGTAACTTCTTTATTTAATTTTATTTTCGCTTATAACTATATACATTATTTGCAACCACAAGTTGAATAAAATGTTCTGAGTTAAGTTATTTGAGACTTTAGAGGATTTATAATTATGTTAAAATGTGGCAATATTTACAAACAAATTTATTTTTGTGTTAATATATCTGCCAACCGCAGACGAGCATGCGGTTTACTAATAATAGGTACAAAGTATTTATCCGTAAATATCTTTAAATGCGGTAATATTTTATGCTTTTGACACAAAGAATTAATGCTAATAATTATAATAATTAGCTATGGGTACCCGAACATTATATATTAAAAACAATTTACATACTTAAAAATATTTATTCATACATGTATAACCATTGAAAAAAAAACACATTCATCATTATCATACCAATGTTTGCACTTACCAACATTCTAACCCTGGACGAAAAGATTTCAAGTTTACCAACCACTGGGCTATGTGGTCTTCAATATAGATTCAATAAAAAATAGAACAATTTGAATATTGAATCATCATAATAATAATAATATCGACGAGTGCGGCCCTGTACACATCCCCCCACTCCATTTCGTGTTATTGAGAATTTATGTCCCTAAAGCTGTGTCTACATTGTGTCACTTTTTGTTGGCGCATTTTTTATTATAGTTTCTTAAGTGCTTGTGAATAGTTTGAATTTGAAGCCATTAAAGGCATAGATTACTTTTGTTCGAAACTGTACTGTTTTAGTGGTAGGATTAAAATCGGTTGAAATTGATTAGTAATTAGCATAGTAAATACTTGAAAAAAAAAAACAAATTTATAATTATAATAGATATTTTACAGCAATTTACTTAACTAAAATTAATATTTTTCTTTTATGTGCGACTGATGAACACTTTTTATTAAGTACTTTAAAAAGGTTATTATTGAAACGTATATAAAATTTGTAATATTTAAGTGATTTCTCTCAATTTTGGGATTAAATTCTAAAATTAATATTTATTCCACAAATTAAGGACTGTGTCTGTTTGAATACCGTATCGTCCACAAGTTAAATATGTTATATTTAACAATTATTATTTAAGCAATTTGTCAAAATTGTTAAAAATAAAACAATAATTACTCTATTTTTATTATTACTTTTCAATGAAGTATTATTTTTGTGTTATGATAACTACAGATACTCTCCTGTTATATAAAAAAAATGTAAAAGACAGTTACTAAAAATAATAACAATGAGATTGGCAAACGTAAACTATAGTACGTAAAAATAATGTAAACCCCTTTTGAAGATTTTAGAAAATGTCGGTACAACTTTTAATAAAAGTAGTCAGATTTTTCACTGGAAATTATCAATTGCGCGACACCCTGGTGCTTATCTTAAATTTGGAACGCGTTATATATACAAGCGGAGTCAATGGCTTCGTCCGCGTAGAAATAAGTAGTATCGCTAATTTTGTCGTCTAGGCAACTTTTCGGATAAAACATAGTAATATTCATTATTAGACGCAATGAAGTCGGAGAATTTATGATGATTTAATGGCGTACACTTACATATAGTATAATATGTTGCACTCTTTCTATTTCTTTTCCTAGTAATGAGGTGATAGGGATTTTGTCGCGGTTAAGGTAAAGTTGACTAAAGCCAATTCCGTTCCGTCCACATCAAATATATACATAATAAAATAACAAATGTATACATATATAAACACACCCCGAATGTATTCCGATTATATAAAGTTCTATCAAATACCGCACACCGTTCCTGAGTTGCATATTTAGAGACAAAAGTTACTTCATAAGGTCTTTAACATTTCGTGGAAAAGATTTTAAAGATAACGATCTAATAAGTTCTCGTTATGAATTAGTGACTAAGATTTATTGAGATAAAATTAAGGTCTGTATTTATCAACAGTATTCTTACGAAAGAAACAAGTATAACGCTCTCTCGGAATCTGTTAAAAATTTAGGGATAATATATAACCCTATCCCTTATCCCTACCCCTGATAACGTTAGTGCAAAAGTTTTCATCATGATTATGTTAAGTGTGAAAGCGATACAAAAAAACTCACAATCTCATCTATAATATCCAATTAGGATTGAAAGCACCAATTTATTTATAAAATATGAAGCCATGTTCGTTTGTTTTTGTACTTATGAAATATTTGTAAAATAAACTTTCTTTATTTGAATTAAGATCATTTTGCAATTGCTATCGTATTTTTTTTAAATTGTTGTTTTATCGGTAATAGTAACATGCACACTGTCTAAGGGTCTGGTTTTTAAATAGTGTTAAATCGTGTATGATGGTTCGAAACCCTTGGTATTCGATTCGAATTGCATTTTACCGATATTTTTGTGAATCTATTATGGTTTAATAGTAAATTGGCTTTGACAATTTATGTTATAGCAAATCAAACAGGTAAATAATTCATAAGGAAACCGTAGGACCAACCGATTTTAATCTTACGAACACACCGTGTGAGCCCAGCTTTATACGTCAGGGGCGTTGCACTCATAGATCCGACGCGCTATCAATTGTACGTGTACGTGTGTGTGTGTGTGTGTGTCGCCCGCTATATAGGTTGCTGCGTTTTTATTTTATTTGTTTTCAATTTTTGTTATATTGCTGCATAATTTAAGTAATGTACATTTATTTTAAATCGAATAGGTTTAGATATTTTATACCCCTTAAAGTTTAAAATACATTTCAGAATGAAAGCATTTATTTAAAAATATTAATTTGTATATCAATTATTGTAAAGAAAAAAGATTATATCTTTTAAAATTTATGATGAAAATTTTATTTGCTTTAATGCGTTAAGTTTTATTATGTAATGCCATACTTTTAATTTAGATGCGTAAATAGTAATAGTTACAATCATGTTATAGCTATCTTATTTATACAGTTAATATCAATTTAGTGGGTCTATATAAATAAACTATATTGTAAAATTATTTCTCAATCATCAGACAATTAGTGATCGCGAGACATTTTTATTTATTTGTACCATCTCACGTAGCCAGTTAACGTAGATTATTTTTTAATTTGAGTTAATCTAATATATAAAATTCTCGTGGTGTTAAACTTTGAATTCCTCCGCAACGGCTTGACCGATTCTCATGAAATTTTGAGTGCATATTGGGTAGGGCTGAGAATCGGACAACATCTATTTTTCATCCCCCTAAATGTTAAGGGTGGTGCACACGAAATGTATTTTTTTATTATTTTTTTTTAAATTTGTTTGATTAAGAGTCAGCATTAGAAATACATACGACTTCAAATTTTCACCTTATTAATAATTACTTTTGTATCGCGATTTTAATATCGGCAATACAACGTTTGCTGGGTCAGCTAGCTTTTTTTATATAAAAGGAAAGCTTTGAAATTTACTGTCGCAAATTATTAGTTAAAGCAACGTTGTTATTGAACTTTGCAAAAAACATTATTTTCTTTCATTTTAAAGCAAGACTTTTTAATAGAAAGAAATTATAATATGAGCTAGAGATATGAGATAGATATCATTGAAAGTTCCGCTATATAATAATTCATCTTTAGGTATATATGATATAATATGAAATGGTATAATCTCTACACCTCTAGGTGACCTGGAAGAAATCGCTGAATAGCGATAAGGTCGCCTTATTATGCTACCATTACTGTTATATACAAATTGTAACTTTATGTATTTTTAGTGCAATAAAGTATTTTCATTAATTAATTCATTAATTAATCATTATAATGTAATTTTAAAGTGCTAAATTCAAAACCATTATCGTAATAAAAAATATATATGTACTTTATAAACAGAACCACTACTATATTAGATAAACGAACAACCTGTATAGTTGCTTGTTAAGGAAACAAAATCGCACTCACACCAACGCGATAGAGACACACACACAATTCTACAATAATTATACATTTAATTAAACTGTGATATGAATGTTGCGAGTTTCGCACTTAAATTGTTAAACGAGTTACATAAAGAATTGCTGCAGTGTTTTTAATAAAACTTTGCATCATGCTGTTTCAAAATTATTAAATGAGTTACATAGAGAATAGCTGCAGTGTTTTTAATAAAACTTTGCATCATGCTGTTTAAAATTATTAAACGAGTTACATAGAGAATTGCTGTACTGTTTTTAATAAAACTTTGCATCATGCTGTTTAAAATTATAAAACGAGTTCCATAGAGCGTTGCTGTAGTATTTTTGATAAAACTTTGCATCATGCTGTTTCAAAAATATTAAATGAGTTACATAGAGAATTGCTGTACTGTTTTTAAAAAACTTTGTATCATGCTGTTTAAAATTATAAAACGAGTTCCATAGAGCGTTGCTGTAGTATTTTTGATAAAACTTTGCATCATGCTGTTTCAAAATTATTAAATGAGTTACATAGAGAATTGCTTCAGTGTTTTTAGTAAAAATTTCATCGTAGTCCCATATCTAATTATGCTGTTACTGGAAGCTACTTAGTAATAATTACTTTTACAACTACCGGCAATTTACAATTTTAATATGTCGGTAACTTAATACATACCTGCGACCTTGTTTATTGTAATTGTGGAAACGGGTTTTAAATAGCGGCGATTATTTTTCTTTAGTATTACGTGTTGTTCAGTGGTTCCGAATAGCGTGGTGCAGGTTTTATTACTGTTGGGGCTTACGGTTAAGTACTATGCCACTGCCTCTGCCTGCCAGGTTGTGGCTCCATCTACAGGATCTACTTTACAGTTAATCACCTGCTCAACCCCCTATAATTGCATATTAGGGAATTGACCTGACCGCACTTTCAATACTATACAATTTGTTATTATGATATCCCTCACTTCAGGAAATAATTATATAAATTTATTTGTATGAAATCTGTTCGGTGAGTGAAGAGTAACAGACAAACAGTTCCCACCTTTATTCATAATAATAACGTGCAATTTAAATTTTCTACGGATTTTGATAATAATTCAGAACAACACCGTCGGGTTGTTACTTATTTGAAAGCAATTTCAGTTCCCCCTTCATTTAGAATGGCACAGGTACGGACTCTACACTGTTGATTAGAAATTCAGCAATTATTATATATTGTATATTTTTTTTAACATTGACGTGAGAGCCAATAGTTTCATTTCTTCCGCTTACGCGATTAAAATGATAAGACAACAAAAATAGACATGCCTCGTCTAGTTTACTTAGTTATATTTCATAGTATTATCTCTAAATAGCATAGTGTAGTATATATATATATATATATTAGGTAGTGCTGTCGATATTATTACGCTCTTTTTGCTGTATACGAGAACTATTACCAGTGGGAGGCTCCTTTGCACAGGAAGCCGGCTAGATTATGGGTACCACAACGGCGCCTTTTTCTGCCGTGAAGCAGTAATGTGTAAGCTCTCGTTTTTATACTTTTTAAGTATTTTTATAATTAATTTAATATCCCGACGTTTCGTCTCTGCAGATCAGAGTTTACAAGGGTACCTACTGAGCCCTATTTTGAATAATAAAATTACATTATTTAAATGCCAAAACTCTCACGCTTATTAATTAAAATGTACGTATCCCATCGGTTACATCACTTAATTTAGTAGTACTGCTAAATAAGTATATCTGTCTTGACTTAATTTGAGAGAAAGATTGATACAATGTGCAACCTAATTATTTTGGATTGGAAATTTTGTCAAGCGTGGTCATGTAGAAAAGCATCATTTATAATTTGATGATATTCTTCATAAAAGGCATAAAAGGCATTTATTTTCTCAAAATTGATTCCTTTAGAATTCTTTTTGATGTCATTTCTAATAACTACTAGATACTACTACCGCTTCGGAAACAAATGGCGCTCTGAGAGAGAAGAAGCGGCGCAAGAAACTCTTCCAGCTTATCGCTATAAAATAATCACAATCTAGTCCCAGGCTGTCCGATTATTTAGATATTCAGCAGTGGAGTAGGATTTACGGCAGAGCCATTTTTTTTTATAAAACATTTAAATTTATTTATAGATAATGCCTGAACAGTGCCTGGGACTTTATTATAGAAATGTTGCATCGAACGATGGCGTTAGATATATTTTGAACTATGCACGAATTCTGAAAAAGAATACGTAATGTGAGACGGGTGAAGGAAGGGTGAAAGCTAGCTTTCGTTTTCTGCAGTTCTTAGTATTTGTACAAGACCTTATATTATTACGTAGTATTACACTAGAGATGCAATATCTGATGGTATAAGTTAGAGGTTATATTTTCTGATAGAAAATGAACGGTCGTTGTCATCTTAAAAATAATACAAATTGAGTTTATTGTAATATGCCGCCTTTTATGAACAAAAAACAACTAAAAAAACCTTGATTTTGTTATACAAATCGTAGAGTTACATGACAAAAAGTCTTCTAATGGTGTACATTAGAAGATTTTTTACTAATTCCAACGATGAATTTAAGAAATTATATAGTAATGTCTCATATACTACATCATTTGTGAGATTTCATTTACGTAATCACATGTTTTTACTTAATACCAAATGCCACCAAGATAGGTCGAGCTGTTCTTGAATTATAAAAGGTCGTACAGGTATAAATGTAAGTCAGTGTATTGTAATTATTCAAAGCATTCTGCCAGTCTTTTTACTCGAGCGGATTGCGGGTGTCGTATTCGCGCGGGGCTTATAGCGTTCTACGTGTCACATATAATAATGCGTTTAGGAGGCTGTTAGGGCTGCCGTGGCGTTGTAGCGCTTCTGGAATGTTTGCTGAGGCATGTGTGGACGGTTTCCATGCCATAATGCGCAAAAAAGCGGTCTCTAGTTTTATAAATATATTTCACTAATAATACTAACGTAGTTCATAATCAATATTGTTACTAATACATTTACTAATATATATGGAGATGTCTCTGAATTAAATAAATAAATAAATAAAATTGTAAAACGAACAATTATCGTTTATAGAAATAGAATTTCGAGCCTACAAATTGAAACGATACATGTTGTTGTTGGTGTTAAATATATCGTGTAATTAAATTATATATTTAATATTCCGTCGGATGCGGCCCTGTGTTGACCCCCGCCCCCCCTATGATTGACTTCACAGAGCTGTATTCGGTGCTGGGCTTTGTGTTTTAATCCTTTTTCGTGATTGATATTTTGTGAACGGAGTAGTTAAATATTTTTATAATTTGTATACTCATTAGGACAACACATTAGTAAAGCTTAAACGTAAGCAGTAAAACGGAACTGTAAGCGTTTTTCTTTTAAGGGTGTCAACGGGACCGCTTTGTCAATATACCTTCGTCATCCTCATGACGCAACTCAGATAACGCGCGAGTTGATTGCAGAGATCAGGAATGCGATAGTGTTGTGACCTTATTATAATTGATGACCATATTCATGAGTGTGTCGATAAACTTAAACTATGCTTCGAGTTTATCATTTAATACTAGGTTAAAATTATGAAAAAAATAATTTTTTCATCATTATAACCTAATAATTGTGTGAAATGTCTAAAACATTTTCTGCCATTTCTCGTGATAGGCGATGAATACTACTCGTTTTTTTGAGAACGGATCGTGATGGATTGATCGCAGGTTTAGTATTAACGCGATAACACGGTAAGCGACGAATACGGCACATCACTATACTGTAGACGAGGCATGCGGACAGGGAGGGAGATGCTTTCGCTCTTTACTCCAGTCCCTGACTGCATTCAACTCGCGCGCTAACTGTAGATGTATCTCTTTAACCGAAACTAAATTTGCAGAGTGGATACTGTAAATATCTATTGTCGCTATAATTGTATGGAAAAGCGAGACAAATGAGCGTACTGATGAAAGATCACAGGAGTATACACTCTTGCAACACCACAGGAATCCCAGGAGCGTTGCCGACCTTTAACCACCAACAAAGAATCTCATTCCACAGCTTGGTTGTACGTGGAAAGTTCCTCGAAAACCGCACTGTAGAGGAACGCCGCACATCCTAGATATTGGGGATGATATCCTAATTTGTGGTGTATCTTGGAAGGTGGAATTCGGTAGCAGGTATCAGGTCAAACAGAATGCGGTAGAACACACAATGGAGCGACATCTTTACGCAACGCCTAGTGATTTAGTTCGTTCACAGAGGAATGGGTCCCCGACAATTCAAACAGCTCTGCTTTGCACGTGGTTGGATAGTTAGACCAGAGACTCTCGTGCAACCCGAAGAATCACGGATTCACGGTTTTTTTTTAAAGTAATTCTCGAGTTAGTGAACAACGTTAAACTTGGTATTGAAACCCCTTGATGTATGATCGAGAACTCTTCGCGAGGGATTTTTATTCTTAATGAGTCGGTGCCCTCTTGGGGTAATACCTCTTCCAGAATCGATGTTATATGCTGATGGAGTGGCAATCCAAGCTTTCGATATTTTAAATTCTCCTGAAAATACTAATTGAATTCCTTTTAATTCCAGGATGAAGTACTGGCCATCAACGATAAGGTGGTGTTGCGAGCTGAAGACCTTCTGTCCTGGGTGTGCACGGGGACTGGTTGGCGGTGGGGGCTCAAGGCAGTATGGAGGGGGGCATGTGCGCCCCCCTCGGAACCCTGCCATACCTCGCCGCTGCACCACACGAAGTTAGACTTCAGCGATGTCGATCGGGAGAAAGGAGCTATATGTAAGTAATTAATGGTATTACCGGTACTGGTACCGGTCGCTTAAACATATATAAGGAAGCGAAAAGAAGCGTATTCACCGTAAACGCTTTGGGACCTCTCTCCTTCCCTTTCCCTTAACACCTGATGAAAATTACGCTCTTTCTCTTCTTAATCTCAAAATAATCTTACGTTTAGGGCCCTATCCCTTAGAAGTCAGCTTCTTCTCTTTGGTCTATTCTTTTTCCGTGTCGATCCATCCTTACTGATGATCTACGGGAGTTTGACACTGTCATTGGTCGCATTTTCTTTCCAAATTTGTTCGTTTCTGCTTCTGCTATGGTAATTGTTAATTGATGACCATTGAGTGCCGTAACTTGGTCATATCAGCGACCGTCTTCGGGGACCTAACATTATTTGATTTTTTTACGGAATTAATGAAATTTTCACACAGTGTAAAGTTTAATTTTCCCATTCCAGCCATGGACGCGGAAGCCCCAGGGGTTGTGGTGTTTTCGTACCCCAGATACTGTCGGTACCGGGCGTTGGTTGCGCGTCTTGAAGGCATCCAGGCGGACTGGCTGAGAGACTCCCTGGTCGCCGCTCTGGGGGGATATGCAGCCCCCACTATGAATACCAGGATATTGTATTGTAAGGTATGACTATTTTAATTATTTTTACCTGATGCTAAAATATATTTGACATCAGTCAAAGATTTTAATAGAGAAATCAAGAGAGATGCTCAGGACTGATCGCGATGAAGATGGACTATGGATGCCCTCTGCCCCAGCTACAGATACATACAATGAATGAAAGATTTCAATATATATGATGTCATATAGAACAAGATCGCATTGCTCGATTCTGTTAAAGTAAATAAATATAAAAAAAAAACAAGTTAATAAAAAGTATTTTAGTTACTCGTGTTGACAGACAACTAAATGTTTGACTTCAACTGAGAGTTATTTGATGACAATTTTTAGAGTTTGCAGTGACGTAAAGTATTGCTGTGGCTGCGGTTCGATATATGAAATATTTTCTTTGTTTAAAAGGTGGCAAACGGGCAAGAGGCTTACGTGATGACTAGTTGTGAGTCAACCGCCCATGGACATCCGCCACAGCAGGGGCCAAGAGATGCGTTGCTGGCCTTTAAGTTGGGAGCATGCTCTTAGCAATATCAAAAACAAATAAAAAACCACCCATGGATATCCGAAACACTAGGGCTCAAATGATCCGGCATTTAAGTTGGGAGTATGCTTTTAACTTGGGGAAAATTACTGTACGAAAAATTTACCAATGACTTTCTTCAAGTTTCTATTTAATCAAAGCTAAAAGCAAAAACAGGGCGTGGCGTAGCTGCGAGCGATAAATATTTCACGTATCTACTTTTAGTCGAATAGACATAACATGATAGAGTAACGTGTCGGTATGATACATTTTCCGTGACAGCAACAGTGCAACTGTTTAATTTTAATGTCAAAGTGCACTAGTTGATCTTTTACATTTTTTTTATGGAATAGGAGGACAAACGAGCGTACGGGTTACCTGCTGTTAAGTGATCACCGCCGCCCCCAATCTCTTGCAACACCAGAGGAATCACAGGAGCGTTGCCGGCCTTTAAGGAAGGTGAAAAGGAAGTTTCGGAACACTCCCCGTGATAAATTCGGTAGAAGACACACAATGAAGCGACTTCTCTACGCAACGCCAAGTGATCCAGCCGTTCACAAAGCACTGAAAAAATAATAAACATTTGTTTCCAGGATACATTTGAATACCCGGAGCTAGAAGGGCACGAGTTTGTGTGTAACCACCTGGCGCCGAAGCTAAAGGGACGACCGCGCGGCCGTCGGAGGACGAGAGCGAGGTCACGTGACCGTGACGTGGATGCAGATCGTGACTCGCGCTCGAGTGACAGCGATGTCACGCTGCCACCCGAACCTAGGGTGAGTAGGCGAAGCCTAGTATTATTTTGCTTCTGACCGGACGAATCGGAGTATGGGCCTTTTTGTTTTTCAAATTTTATTTGTGTATTAATCCTAGAAGTGAGGGTTATCACTTTAAAACATAACATATTGTTTTAAGATATTGACATTTTTTTCATCAGCCGTAATAAATTTATTAACTCAGTGATCGAGGACAAGTTCCAAGCTGAGAACGATTCCCATTACACTGAACACTATACTCTACTTACAACACATAAAACTAGTACACACTACCCGCATATCTATTTAATAATTTTGTATCACAAGCACACATTATTCAGGACTTCTTCTTCATTTTTTATATAATTACCACTTATTTACCAGCGTTATTATTTCATTTTAATTTAACTTGCCAAACTGTGTTAAAGGCAATAGATGTTATATAATTAACGTTCGTTAAATGTTCTGTATAATATAATAAATAAAATAATGTTTTTTTTTATGAATTTGTTAATACCATAACATCAAGAATTATTTCGTAAAATCATTTGAAAATATTCTTTCAATTTGTTTTCTGAACGTCGGGGGACACATCAAAGGAAAAATTTATGTTTATATTTATTTTTTTTCGAGATTTTTCATATCTATTCACCTTTAAAACCTTCCCTGGACTTCCACAAATTATTCAAGACCAAAATAAGCCAAATCGGCCCAGGCGTTCTCGAATTTTAGCGAGACTAACGAACAGCAATTCATTTTTATATATTTATAGATAAGATGATTATATAAATGTATATGTAAGTATGTCGTTTCACTGTTTATTACGGGTCAGGGGAGTTTCCGCCCGATGACCTGTTCCTCCGCAGTGCGGTTTTTAATGAACTTTCGTTCGGGCACAACCAAACTATGGAATGAGCTTCCTTGTGCGGTGTTTCCAGGACGATACGACATGTGTACATTTCTCTGGCGTTGTAAGAGCTAACATCACTTTTGAATATCTTTTCTTTTATAGACGCCTAAGCGAATTACACTTCGGAATGGCAATCAGAAAAGCGACGAAGAAGACGCACAAAGGACAGAAGATGAAAGCGAAAGGAGGAAAGAAGAGAGCGTACGAGAAGAAACTAAAACTGAAGAGAGTGGACGCGAAGAGAGTCGCAAAGAGGAGAAGAAGAAAGAAGAGAGCGGAAATGAAGAGGTTAGAAAAGTAGAGAGCAGGAAACAAGAGAGCAGAAAGGAAGGGAACAGAAGAGAGATTAGTTCCGAAGATGAGGCTTTCCTGCAGAAGTTGAGGGAGTTTTATAATGAGGCTGATATGAAGATTTCACATACGAAAAATAGTAGGTTTTAATCATTTATTTCTTAATTACACATAAGTAATTTAAACTTCATTTTTATTTTATTTAAATCTTAGATCATTTATACGTCTAGATAAGAATATCAGAGAAAAAATATTAGTAATTAATAAAAACTAAAAATTGTCCTATGGAATCTGACAATTCATAAAATCGTATATTTCAGTTTCCCTTCGAGAGCTATACAACCGTGTGAAGCTATCTGGAGGATACGAGGCAACATGCCGGGCACGCCTATGGAAGTCCCTATACGGAGACAAAGCGTCCAGGGCTAACAGACTGTACGAACGGTAAGTTGGCTCTTATGCTAAAATAAGCTCTAAGACTATGTAATACAGTCGCCTATGGACTATGTAGTTGCTCTCAGACTATAATAAGCTGTTTGACTATGTTATGTAGTTGCTCTCAGACTATAATAAGCTCTTTGGCTATGTTATGTAGTTGCTCTCAGACTATAATAAGCTCTTTGGCTATGTTATGTAGTTGGTCCTGGACTATAGTAAGGTTTAAGACTTTAATAGAAAGAATAAATAAGATTTATGTAGCTGCTCTGAAACTACTAGTCTAAGGCTGAGATCTTTAAAGCGTACGTAGACTTTACTCAGACTTGCTCTGAAACTACTAGTCTAAGGCTGAGATCTGTAAAGCGTACTTATACTTTACTCAGACTTGCTCTGAAACTACTAGTCTAAGGTTGAGATCTGTAAAGCGTACTTAGACTTTACTCAGACTTGCTCTGAAACTACTAGTCTAAGGCTGAGATCTGTAAAGCGTACTTATACTTTACTCAGACTTGCTCTGAAACTACTAGTCTAAGGCTGAGATCTTTAAAGCGTACTTAGACTTTACTCAGACTTGCTCTGAAACTACTAGTCTAAGGCTGAGATCTGTAAAGCGTACTTAGACTTTACTCAGACTTGCTCTGAAACTACTAGTCTAAGGCTGAGATCTGTAAAGCATACTTAGACTTTACTCAGACTTGCTCTGAAACTACTAGTCTAAGGCTGAGATCTGTAAAGCGTACTTAGACTTTACTCAGACTTGCTCTGAAACTACTAGTCTAAGGCTGAGATCTGTAAAGCGTACTTAGACTTTACTCAGACTTGCTCTGAAACTACTAGTCTAAGGCTGAGATCTGTTAAGCGTACTTAGACTTTACTAAGACTTGCTCTGAAACTACTAGTCTAAGGCTGAGATCTGTAAAGCGTACTTAGACTTTACTCAGACTTTACTTACGTAAAACTTAGCTGAGTGTGATAAATCTTTTGCATTGGGCTGTCTTAGCTTCAGGTTAGCATAATTTTAGCTGTCAGATGACTATAAAAACAAAATCAAAGTTATTACTAGGCTTACACTCAACTTGCTGGATAAAATAAATTTCAAAATCCCGTATAGATATCCACGAAATCCGATTACTAACATATTTGTGGAACCAGTAAGTAGGACAAATGCCCTTAAACATTCTCCATTATCAAGGATGTGTTCTGAGTACAATCGATTTTCCGCGTGCATAAAAGATTTTGATATTTTTCATGATACAGTGACAAGTCTGAAAAAAAAAACTAACCGCACATTTCTGTTTGTAAATAATAATAATAATATGTTAGTTGATATTCATACAAACTATTTCTTCGTTATATTGTATCTATTATTGTTAGTAATTTGCTTAAAATCCTTGTTAAATTTGTAGGACGAACTGTATTTTATATTTAAATTAATGTGTTGCAATGAGAGTGGTGTATGCACCAGTAACTGGCATTCATACCAGATTATAAACCTATTAGACCATAATTATTTTTAATGTTTTGTATGTTATGCTGTTGGTGTGTCAATAAATAAATAACTAAAATAAATGAACTCAATTTTACATAAGTAAAGTCTGGGCAAAGTCTAAGTAAGCTTTATAGATGATATAATAATAATTATGATTTATTTCACTTAAAAACATAAGTTCACAGCAACTATAGTGACAGGACTCACCTTTAGGCAAATATTACCTGTACCATGTGGATATCACGGTCTTTGACTTTTGTCGAAAAGAAATTTTAACCAGTGGGAGGCTCCTCTGCACAGGAAGCCGGCTAGATTATGGGTACCACAACGGCACCTATTTTTGCCGTGAAGCAGTTAGGTGTAAACATTACTGTGTTTCGGTGCGAAGGGCGCCGTAGCTAGTGAAATTACTGGGCAAATGAGACTTAGCATCTTATGTGACAAGGTGACGAGCGCAATTGTAGTGCCGCTTAGAATGTTTGTGTTTTTAAGAATACTGAGCGGCACTGCAAATTAGGGCGTATCAATTACCAGAACGTCAAATTCGTCTCGTCCCTTACTATCAAGTTTTTTGGATTTTCTATGTTATCGATGTGACCAAACCACTTCGGTTCCAGATACTTACTGCCGTACGAAAACCACGAAAGGATCCAGCCGAAGAACGGCTTGGAGAAATCCGTGGTTCTGACACCTAGGGCGTCACCTAATTCGTCACCTAAACCAACTAGCGAAGAAAATGTGATACTAGACAACGAGACAGGGGAGCTAATAAAGGATGAAATTAATATAATTTCCAAACCAGCTGAGGAATTAAACAGGTATGGCACTTTTAGGTAGGGGAAAATTTATCGCGTCACCGACATGCTCATGTATGGCGCACACGCTAAATAAATAATTAAGAATATATATATAAAGAAAGATACAGACACTTTGGATGGGTAAATTCTCGTGAGTTCGCGTCATAGAAATGCTTATAGCAGTATATCTGTAACTATACAGCTGACGTTTTTGTGCTGTGTAGATATACATACTACATATAATAGATATATGTGAAATTGAATGGATTTCGTGAAAAGTTCAATGTGTATACAGGGTGTCCCAAAGTTTTGGGACATGAAGGGAAAGTACCTTAAATATCGAAGATAGGCTATTTTACTGAAAGAAGACTTTATGTTATTTTGAAAAGTTAGTAATTCTGCATTCAAAGATTTTCTTAAAATTACTCTACTGGGAATCAAACCGACTTAAATGTAAATTCAAATTCAAATATTTTTATTCAAAATAGGATTTATAATCACTTATTGAACGTCATTTACCACCCATTCAAAAGAGACTGCCTCAGACCTGAGAAGAATGGGCGCAAGAAACTCAGCGGGCTTTTTTTTTATATAAAATATGGATTACAATGTAATATCGTACAATAAACATTAATAATTAAAGAGCCTGAGGGTGTTCGCTTTAATCCCAGTCCGTGGTGTCATTAAGAAAATCGTTTATGATATAATAACCTTTCCCACACAAACGCTTTTTAACAATTCTTTTAAATTTCGTAACACATTTGTTTTGTACATTTTCTGGGCTCATATTGTAGAAGCATATACATCGCCCAACAAAAGACTTACTAACTCGACCCAACCGAGTAGTAGGCATAACAAGTTTATGTTTGTTCCTCGTGTTAACATTATGAATGTCACAGTTTCTAGAAAATTCCTCAATGTGCTTATGAACATACAAAACATTATCAAAAATGTATTGAGAAGCAACAGTCAAAATGTTTATTTCTTTAAATTTTTCTCTTAATGATTCTTTAGGACCTAGGTTATAAATCGCGCGAATAGCCCTCTTCTGCAGCACAAAGATAGTATTAATATCGGCCGCACTGCCCCATAACAATATACCATAGGACATAACACTATGAAAATAACTAAAGTATACTAATCTCGCCGTATCTATGTCAGTTAACCGTCTGATTTTCTTAACCGCATATGCTGCAGTACCAAGCCTATTCGCTAATCCTTCAAGTAATGCCAAGAAATATAGCAGATTCCACTGGTTTTACCACCTCTCCATTTAATAAAATATTCGCATCTACATTTTTGACATCCATAAAAAAAACATCCCTACTCTTATGATGCCAATCGAAAGAATGGCCAAAAACTAATAACTCTTCTTAAGTAACATAGTATTTTAAAAGAAAGAAGTCAATTAAGTGGGTATTTTTTTGTAAATTAATTAATTAAATGCTCCAAATGTGATCCCTCTTGTCTTACTCAAATCGCCAATCTTTTAATGAGTCCGCTGCCTGTTGATTTTCTTATCATTTTATGGTGAATACTCGATATGATATGGTACAATTCTGTTTTTACTCGCCCACGTTCTCGTATCGTTTTTTGTATAGCATATCTTTCACGTAACCTCAAAATAAGAAATCTAATGGTGTAAGGTCCGGGAATCTGGCCGGCCATCTAATCGGTCCATTCGTACCAACCCAAGTAGGAAAACATTCATTTTACGTTGTTCCTTTCTTTTAAAATACTATGTTACTTAAGAAGAGTTATTAGTTTTTGGCCATTCTTTCGATTGGCCTTATAAAAGTAGGGGTGTTTTTTTCTTACATTTCAGTCGGTTCGATTCCCAGACGAGGCAAGTAATTTTTAGAAAATCTTTGAATGCAGAAGTACTAACTTTTAAAAATAACATAAAGTCTTCTTTCAGTAAAATAGCCTATCATCGA
Organism: Leptidea sinapis; assembly: GCF_905404315.1. Classification (NCBI taxonomy): domain Eukaryota; kingdom Metazoa; phylum Arthropoda; class Insecta; order Lepidoptera; family Pieridae; genus Leptidea; species Leptidea sinapis. Next base: position 9,664,084 of record NC_066293.1, on the reverse strand, counting down.
TATTTAAAGTACTTTCCCTTCATGTCCTATAACTTTAGGACAGCCTGTATACTGTGCATTGTTGAAATAGTGTTTTTAATTGAAGTAAATGATTTAATTGTTTTAAAATGAAATTCCAAATTTTAATACTAAAAGTTCAGGCGCTATAGTATGAAATTAAAATTACTATTTTATTTCTGTATTGTGCTAATTGTGTTAAGGGTCATATGTAATGAAATGTCATTTAATGAATTATTTCTATTGCGAATATAATATAGGTTTTCTTATTCAAAAAAATATAGGTCCCGGACAAGTAATCACCAACATATATCCTAACATAACATATACTAAAACTTTCTCCGGAACAAGCTGCATCTTATGCTATAAGTAATATTCTGATCGGTTTAGTAGTTTTCGCAGTGTAACCGAAGGAAAACAACGGCCCTTCATTTATTAGTATAGATTCGTCATTCTTACTTTCAGAATTCCTTTCTCAATCCTTGTCTTAAATTATCTTTATCAAAACAATTTACCATAAGCTATCCGATAAACTAATTCCAAATGTATAATCCAGAAAAATCCAGTTATCAAATATGTATATTATATTTCAAAAGGGAATTCTTGGAGTCACTCCCGAAGGAAGAGAAAGTAAAGATAACCGTGAAGCCGGTCGAGATGCTGATAGAAGAAACTGCTAAACCAAAAGAGATGGAATTCAAGAACGATATGTGCTTGAACGATCTGCCGCAGAAGTTGCAATTAGGTAAGTCACTAATAGCTGATTGGATAATACTTGATGACAATATATGAAATTGCTTAGTATATAATTAATAATTTAATAATTTTCATTGATTAATTTAATTTGGCCGAAACACCTACCAGGGTTTCAAAGTCAAAGTCAAATAAACTTGATTCAATTAGGCTTATGTGTCTTGCAAATATGTCACACTGATAAAAGTCACATAATCAAGGCTTGCGCTTAACAACAGCGGCGTCCCCCGTACCATAAATTTCAGTGCTCAAGTTGATAGTAAAAGATGTGATTAATGTTGCGATAACTCAGCGACAATCGCTATTCTGAAACTTTTCATAATATTAATCAAATCATATCAAAATCACTTTATTCATGTAGGTTCCGAAAATGACACTTATGAAAGTTAAAAAAATATTTTTCTTAATGAATTTGCCGCCACTTCGTAAAGGGTTGAGCTACTGAGAAGAAGTGGCAAGAAACTCATTGCTACTATTTTAAATCAACTGTAACTGCAATGCAACAAAAATACTCTTCTTGGCGAAGACTACTTGACTTAGAACGTATCCTTCAGGTAATGCAGACACGACAATCCTAAAGGAGTTGTCGGATGCTCAAAGCTCAGGAGCGGCGGGGATTACTTTCGCAGCGGCGGGGGCCACCAATGCGCTCTCGTGTCTGTCAACACTGGGTGACAAGTACGCAGTCAACGGCCATTCCCACGTCAACCCTACTGAACAGGTATTATTACCATTACCATTAATATGCTTATGAAAACTATTTAGATAAAAACCCAGTTTGAATTTCGTATTATACGCGAGAGTTCTGTCTGTTAGTGCAACTATTTACCTTGTGAGTAAGTGATAAAGGTGTAGCAAAGTACTTGGGGGCGCTATTGCCTCTCTTTCTGTGCCTCTACTGATGACAATAGGGTTGTTTTCTTTACCTACCTATACTAAGATGTTATAAAAATAGCTAACTTTTATCTATAGCAATTGAAATTGAAAAAATAATATTAAATCAATTATTAAACCATTTCTCTAGCAATAACATTTTACATTCTAAACAATTTGGTTTAACGAATGGTCGTTCAACATCTGATGCCTGTATGGCGTTGATTCGACACATATTTAATGCTTAGAAGAAATCAGATAACGCTGTCGGAATATTCTGTGATCTTTCGAAAGCATTTGATTTCGTAGACCATTGTACTCATATCCGTAAACTCACTTACTATGATAAGCAGAATAACCAAATCACTTGATCTTATTACTTCATACTAAAATCTAATACAACCCAGAGAGTGGTAATTAATAATGAACATTTACCAGGAGCTGTAATGCGGTGTGCCTCAGGGTTCAATCCTAGAACCTTTCTTATCCCTTGTCTACATTAATGATTTGTAGCCTCGAAAGAATGTGGGATTATTCTTTTCGCAGAATTTGGACACTTCATTAGTGTATAATATTGATTGACATTCACATATGTCATATGGCTATGGAGGAAAACAGATGATATCGAAACAATATTTGTTTTGCAAAAAAGGGTGATTAGGATCATCTATAATCTGAATTCTAGAGAATCCCTCAGAAACTTTTAAACACGTAGGTATTCTTACAATAGCATCCCAATTCTTTTATTTATTTATTTATTTATTATATATGTATAGTTTATAATAAAAGGAATGAATGCATTCAAAATAAATATTATATAAATTATAATTAACAGTTTATATTATATTATTATATTCACAGAAGGCTCGGCCGGTAGGAAGGAGTTCCCTGCGCGCTGTTCGAGTGAAGCCAACACGGCCACAACAAAAAACGCATACCTGTTAGTATTAATTTATTTATTTAACACCAAGAACACATACAATAACAATCGCATAATAATATTATTACAATAAATTTAAAATTATTGGAATATTATACAAATTGAAATAAACATAAATGAATAAGAAATTAATAATATTGTATAATAATTTAAACATGCATCATTTTCCAATTATATAAAACAGACTTAAACTTAGCAATATTTATTAATTATTATTTGAATAAAAAAAATTACTTTTTGAGTTTAAATTAAATTTTTAATTTATTATTACTTCAATTACTGGTAATATTATTATCATAAACAAAAAATGTCTCATACTGACTAAATCTTACTACTGAACAGCTGAATTTCTAAGCGATCGGACAGCCTGGGACCAGATTATTGTTTAGCAATATTTTCAACAAAATACAACATTGAATAAATTATATTTAAAAAAGAGCGCTAATATAGAATATAGGAGAATTTTTGCGTCGTTTCTTCTCTTTTAGCGCGCCATTTGTCTCCGAAGCGGTTCCTCAATAATTATTCGTAATAAAATCAATTTTGAAAAAATAATGAAAATTTATTTAATTAGGCATTATTTTGCGGAAATCCATGATTATCCAATAGTTTTGAGTTATCTTGACTGTAAATTTCACTAATATCTGCTAGCAATTCGACACGTGTTTCGCCTCGCCTCTATCCTCGGAGATCTTGAATGAACCAAAAAATAAAGAGACCTGTTGTGAGAGTGTTCTGTTAAAACTTTGTTACGTATCTCTTCCGAGGGTAATACGTCACAAAAACCGACCAATCACAGCGACGAGGGTTTATACCCATACCCATAAAGTGCGATTTCATTGGCGAGTCATCGTTTTTATAGTAAAAATTCATTGCGTACTATTATGATAGAGTAATTGATATAAAACTTAAAATTACAATCTGGTACTTTGCTTCAGTGGTTCTGCTTTGTCAAAGGAGTTGATGATATAATTAATGTTGTATTACTTGCAGCACCAACATCGATGATACGAACGGACTCTACGTCTAGTTCACCACAACCGGCAACGCCCATCACTAACTTCGGCATTCATCACCCGAAACCACCGAACACACAAAGCGATGATGAGATTGTAGAGGTTAGTAATCATGAAGATCTACTTACCCCAATAAAATAACGCTTTTGTCGCAAAATATTTTTTAAGTTATTTCAAATTATTTTTATCCCTTAGATAACACCTTAATAGATTATTTAGCTTTTCGCCCACAAAACCACCGTATAGGCAAAATCTCAAGTTGTTAAGAACTATTGCCGTGAAAAGCATTATTAACGTAATGAACAATTGTTCGGTTAATTGTATGAGATTATATTTATGCTTTATGTAGTGAATTTAAAACTAATTTTATTTGTTTATCCTAAGTATATGCCTTTTTACAAAAATCATGACGTTTATGAAGTAAAAATCATAATAGTGCTTTTCATGTAATTTAGTGGCAGACGTATTTGACAGTCATAGTCACATATTGCAAGATGCTTTTTAATTTGCTAAAAATAATTTTTTAAATACTTAAACTTTTTCAGATCCCATATAAACCAAAAACGCCAGAGATAATCGACCTAGATGAATACCCGGAAAGTCCACAAGGAGTCAAAAAGAAAAAGTTGGAAGTCCTAAAAGAACGGGGTCTAGAAGTGACGGCCGTTCCTCCAACCCCTCTCTGGCCCCACCCATCTTCGATTCCCGTCCAAATAACCCCTATAACGCCTCTCATTAATCCCAGCCCTATTATCCTTAACCCTGCTATTCAGCATCAGCTACTGAGTCAGGCACAACTATTTCAAATGTACAACATTGTTCCACCAAATTACGCAAATGGCATCCAACCACCCAAAGTAATACAATCGACTAGCGCTTACGGAACTTCTGGGCCAGAGAAAACTGTGTATGGTAACCCCAAAGATCCATTTATGCCTCCACCACATATGCTGCAAGGAACCCCAATTAAACCCCAACGGAGTATACCAGCCACACCTGTAACACCGCAAGATATATTAGACCTAACCTGCAAATCTCTTACCCCACCATTACAGAAACCGTCGGTGGAAATAGTACGGGTACCATCAGATTCGCCGTCAAAAACACCCCAAAATTTATCCAAAAATTATACATTACTAGATGGTAAAGCAATGGTCGGATCTAATTTAGAAATAACACTAGTCAATCCCAAAACTCCGACGCCTCCAAAACGACCTCCGCAAAAACGATCTTCAAACGGTAAATTTATTTCAACGAAAACTCCAACGCCACCTAAAGATTACAAACCCTACCCGCCCCCATCGCCTTCGGGGATAAAGAAGCCTCAACTAAATGTACCTAATTACCAAATTAGAGATGATATATCCCCAACCAGCTCTACAGGATCAAAAGACTCTTCAAGCACAGGTCAAAGTAACCTATTAAACGCATTCAAAGGGCAAAATTTGACACAAATGATGGATATGCAAAAGAATGTTCCAATGTCCCCATTCATGGATCCCATGTACATGAATGCGTTTTATAGCAGCTTGGGGCAAATGGATCAGAGGCAACTTGCTATGTACAGAGACTTGATGGCAAATCAATTTAGGGGTTATTCGGGGTTATTAAATATAGGCACGCCGACAACGAAAAATTAGCTTAAGTGAAATTGCGTTATGGATGTATTTAGTTAAATAAATATTTGCGTTATTTTCCTTTGAATTATAATGTTATTATTTAATAATCACGTTACGTCATCAAAAAATGAACCAATATTAGTAATTTGATGGCGCTATTTTCATATAAAAGATAGGTTTTGTTTGTTTTCGTTTCACGAGAGATTGTGCAGCAGCTGTTCGTAACGCAAACAATTGTGATATAATGTGTTCCGATCTCTATTCCATGCTAAGGATGGCCGGCAGTATTTGCTGTTTTAGCCGCACTGCCGAGACGTTCGCTACAGACTGGACTACCTTTACCCACAGATTTTTTATAGACAGATTTACCCCAAATACCCGATACTTAAATTTTAAAATTAAAAGTATATATTTACTGTCTTACATTTTATAGATAGTTTTATCCCAATTTAGGTGGATTCGGTACCTATATACATAAGAAATTGTAATAAATATATATTTTAATTTTCACTAATTACGATTTAAGCATGTTCATGTTTACAGAATATAACCCAACTAAAAGACCCTCTTGCCCCAACTTTTATAAAAAAATCTAAATTTCGGACATATATTTGACCCATTTAATCTAATCTATTTCCAGAGGCAATATATTACTTTGTCGCTTGTTTATATTATTCGGACCAATTTTTTTATTACAATAAATAATTCAAATTCCCATTCTGTAGCGAATCTTATCTAGTATTCCATTTTGTATATAAGGTGTATGTTTTTACTACCGATTAAAAATTATTAGAATATTTTTATTTTGTTTCACGAAGCCCGCTTAGGACTAATTCCAATTAAACTTAAATGACAGCTTTCTCATCAGCAACTAATTTATCTGTCACCAAGCTTGCACACTGAGGGAACATAATCTAAATAAGAAAATAGAATGTAAATCAGATTTATTTAAATAAGAAAAAATATATAGATGTGAGTAAAATGGCAATGAAGAATATTACCAATTTTGATTTTTAGCTTACAGTATGATTTATAAAAAGTAAATTCGTAAAAATTATATGGGTGTTATGCTTCGCTTACCATCTCTGTGAAGTTAGTACACTGCACTTAATGCGGAATATCTTATCTTCAAAACTACTCTCATTATTTTATTGAAATAAAAACTACAGTTATTACTGTACTATATACTATAAGTTTCAGAGATTTGACACGTTGTTGATATTGTCCATTTTGGCAGTACCACTTGTTCGCCTTTTTGTATATTTTATCGGAACTTTGGAAGCAATTTCGTATATTCGTGTTACACGCCCGATATTATCGTACTGAGCCCGTCAACTTGAGTTGTAGCATAGAATAATGCTGCACTACTGTGTTGCGGCAGAAATAGTTCTATTCCTACTTTAATTGCAGGCGCGATGTTTAAAGTTTTGTCGGAATTGGTTCAGCGGTTTTGCGTTTATTTTCGTTTTGTTTCAAAGAATTGTTATATTTTTCACTATTCGGTAGGATTAGCTGAATTATTATTTATAAGTTAGTTTAAGTAGGATATGTTTTTTAATTCGCAATTGTATATAACTGACTGCGGTTGGAACCATTCATGTAAGATTGCTGTACAAAATTAAAGTTATTAAAAATTTGTATAGTTTTATTTTTACTAGTACCACCCTGTTAAATTATGTCTGGACCTGAGGTCGATGACGTCACATCGTCGCTCTGTTACGGTGTGCAAAATAAGCATCACTAGGATATTATTATTAATAAATAAACAACGATTTATTTTGTATTATGGATTGCTGAAAAGGTGTTGCGTTGTGATGCTTATTATTAATATTATAATTTTATTATAAAAATTATTCAATGATAGAATGTGGGTTAAGTAAAAAAGTATTTATTTTTCTGGCAGTACTATTATAGCGACACAAAAAAAGGTTACTGCAGTCTATAATCTGACACGCAAAGTTCCTTAAAAAATGAAACCTGACAATGTATTCATGAAAAGAATGTGGATGGAATTGGAGATACACTTCATAATGGTCAATCTAATATGTCATCAGGCAATTTCAGATCGAGATTTTATTTATGCGAGCAGAAGTCATCTCGAGAGATCATTGCCGGTCTGTTGGGTAGCTTCATCAATCATTCCATAGTTTGGTGGCATGTGGAAGAAAGTCCGTCGCGAGAGGGAGTGCATCAGCGACTTGTTGTGTAGGGTAAAGGGGAGGGCATCATAGGCCAGGAAGGTCGCCCATGCGATGGACCGACCAAATTAACTCTGCTGTGGGCGGTCCATTGAACGAGTGTACCAGGCTGTCGGCCAGCAGGGACACGTGGCGAATGCTCCTGAGGCGAATCATATTTTCCCCAAAAGATGTCACTTCGTGATGACCACGACCGCTCTGCGAAGAGTGTCACGAAGAAGAAGAAGGAAAGAAAGTTACTTGAAAACTCCAGCGAGGTGGAACACCAGACATCGAGACGATGAAGATTATATCTTAGTTTGTTATCATTTCAAGCAACTCTTCGGAACACTCCCCTGAACAATGCGGTAGAAGACATAATGAAGCGACGTCTCTATGCAAATCCAAGCAACACAACAGCAAAAGCAGGTTCACAGATAAAGACAAATTTGATTTGTATAAATTGTTATTGGTTTTACATTGTGAACCAAATAAAACGCATATTATTCAAAATAATTTTATTCAGTTAATACTACAGAGCTTCGAAATATATCACCAGAATTTCTATTTGTTTCAGCTTTATACAGATAGATTAATTTAGTTGTTATTTATTATCTTAGCAATCTAAGATACCGTGTATAGAAGCATTTTAGAAATGGCGGTCGCATCATTGTGTCCTTGTCACACCGTGTAGGGTAATATACTCGCACATGTACTGCACGCATAATAAATATAAAACAAACCATTTTCATGGGATTTATTTACAGAAATAGTACGAGGAAGGAAGTTAGTTACGCTATTAGGGCTGCGCCAGTTTACAAAGTAGTCATGTTTCATTCAACTCTCAACTCTCTGTGGCTCCATCTACAGGATCTACTTTACAGTTGATAACTTGCTCAAAGGAAATTGAAATGTCGCTTTTTCACATCTAAACAATTTGTTATTTTTTAAGTGATAACCCTCAATTCTGGAATAAATTACACAAATTAAATTTGATAACGAAATTTGTCCTGCATCGTTCACAAATTTTGTTTTTTTTTTTAATTGAATTAGGCAGCTCAGCTTGGTCTTAACTAAATGTAAGGGAGTTCTTAAAAATCCCAACTGTAGAAAAACATTAAAATTTCTAAGGAATTAATATGAAATTTTGACTTTTCAATACTTTAAGAAACTTTTGCCGGCAAATTCCCTAAGAAAGGCTTCTCTTTACAAACAAATCTTAAAATATTTTCCTGATAGTGTAAATATGTACTGTGATATCTCATTTTAAATTGACATCACGCTAGTAAATTATGTAGGCCCGCTACAGGTTTTTAGAGAAATATTTTTTTTTGTGCTAAATATTTATTTAATTGACGTACAATTCACAACGACACTCAAAACTATTTGAATCAAAACTCTTTAAAGTTTTCATTTAGTTACGTTTCGACCGCGCTTTGAATACGACGCCACGCAAATACAAAGTGTTCAGTGAAAAACTGTCCAATTCACAATACATCAAAACATTTCAGGTAAGTCAGGTCAGGATTCAGGATTTCAGGTAAGTGCCCTGTTTAAATTAAAAAAATTGTGTAACTGTGATTGTTAGTCTAGTCGTTTATAATACGTCAATGTTTTTACTGATCTGTTTTATACGACAGGGGACGAGACGAGCAGGACGTTCAGGTGATGGTAATTAATACGCCCTGCCCATAACAATGCAATGCCGCTCAGGATTCTTGAAAACCCCAAAAATTCTGAGCGGCACTACAATTGCGCTCGTCACCTTGCGACGATAGATGTTAAGTCTCATTTGCCCAGTAATTTCACTAGCTACGGAGCCCTTCACACCGAAACAATGTTCTACAAACATAATATGTTCAAATAATAACAATACTTAGCCAACGCCTCAAAAAAACAAATTTCCACCATTTTTTAAGTGAGTGACACCCAAATTCGGCAACTAACGACGAATTGATCAACTAAACCATTTGTATCATACTTCAAAAGAAATTAAATTATGCGATATCATAATATTTCGATTGGTTGTATTTGATACCTTCTTTAATTGTCAAAAAACTAAAGGTTACTATAACATAAATGACTTTATTATAACGATACCACAGATTGGGAATGGAGCGACCGCCCTCAGGCTATTTAATTATAAGTTTTATTGTCCGAAATAATATTATAAACCATATATTGATTTAAAAAAACGCCCGCTGAGTTTGTTCCGCCCGCTCTTCTCAGGCCTGAGGCACTTTTTCCAATGTGTGGTTGTTTTTGGCTTTCAATACATGTTCTATTTTGAATAAAAATATTTAATGAGTCAATAATGTATTACTTTGTCTTATAAGGTACTGAAGATATGCACGTCTGTTTCATCTAAAACTCTTGTATGCTTCTCCGCATTTGAGAGGGTACGCCGCAACTAAACCAACCGTTCGAGTGACGCATCGATATTAAATCTTGGTATGACTTGTTCAACTCTCAGGTTGTGGCTTCATCTACAGGATCTACTTTACAGTTGATAACCTGCTCAACCCCAATAATTGCATATTTGGAAATTGACTTGAGATGTCGCTCTTTCGAATCTAAACAATTTGTTATTTTAAAGTAATATCCCTTCACTTCCGGGATTTATTATACAAATTAAATTTATAACCAAAATTTATGAACGATGCGGGACCTGAACCCGAGTTCCGACTCACCGCTCTTTCCAACTGAGCCGACCGTTCGAATACGCATGGGTCGTAAATATTGGTATATCTTGTTCAACCTGAGAGTTGGTTACAAATTTAATTTGTATACTAGTATAAGGTAGGGTGTACATTATGGCTAAGAGCGTGTCGGCGGTCATGGTTCGTCCGGGCCGGTGCCGAGGACTGCGCCGCTGTAAGCCAGATCCCACAGGTGCTCCACTCTATGCTTGAGGAACAGCTCCCGAGCTTGTTTTTCCGTAGGCATCACCTGGGGGCAAGCATATACATTTTATATTTTAACTAAATTTTTCATATAAAGGTTACTATAACAAAAATGAGTTTCTAATTAATTATAAATTTTATTGTACGATATTACATTGTAACCATGTTTTTATAAAAAAAAAACCAGTTGGGTTTCTTGCGCTCGTTCTTCTCAGGTCTGAGGCATACATTTGGAATGTTTGGTAGTTTTTGACTTTCAATAATAATATATCCTATTTTGAATAAAAATATTTGATTTTGTAAACACAAAACTATAGAAGTTCTAATTGTATTGGAGGACTCCGTACGATACGCACTGTACACAGGATTCTTATATAATTACTAGCTGACCCAGTAAACGTTGTGTTACAAAAGTAACTGTTAATCGTAGATCGGTGAAAATTTGAAGTTGTATTTATTTTTTGATGCTGTTTCATAATCAATTAAAAAAAAATGTCAAAAAAAATAAAAAAACAAAAAACTTGGCGTGGACCACCCTTAACATTTAGGGGGATGAAAAATAGATGTTGTCCGATTCTCAGACCTACCCAATATGCACTCAAAATTTCATGAGAATCGGTCAAGCCGTTTCGAAGGAGTTTAACGACAAACACCGCGATATGAGAATTTTATATATTAGATTACATTACAAAATCCACAGAACTAAGGTTATTATTATACTATTTTAGAACTTACTTCTAATAATAATACAATAGGAATACTTATAATGATATAAATACTACGTAATAAGAGGGACTGCCTAAGTGAAAATTGATATTTACTTTAGTATGAAACGTGAATTGACATTTGACATAAGTTTGAAATATTAATTACAATATGGCGACGAAGTATTTATTTAATGGTGTGAAACATATATAGCCGCACGTAAAACCTATTTCTGGCGTGGCGACGCGTCGCCTTGTCACAGTAATACCGTCCTCAGAGGCAACATCGAATATAACTATTACCGAAGTCACTGATTAAACGAATTAAGTAGTCACGATTTGAAATAAATTCGTATTAAATTTTTGTATTTAACGAAAATAAATGTTTATTCAATAAATAGTCATCGTTATCTGGAAAAAAATCGTAATATTTTATTTTATCATTATGACATATTTAGTTCCTATCACAATATGTTCTTTTCTGCATATTACTTTTACAAAATAATGTCGATGTTTCACATCTGCCAGGCGTCCCGTGACGGCTCACAATTTTTATTTAATTAAGGTACAAAAACGATTACAAAGTAAAACATGTGAAATATAAAAATAAAGATCTTATCACTATAAAATTGTAAATCTAACTATTGTACACAGCGTTATATTATTTAAAATCACAACGAAAATATGTAAGTACAACTATATTTGAGTTCTATGGTACAGTGCTTCATAATTGTTATTTTAAAATTATATAAACTTTGACTAAATATGTCGATTTCACAATTTTTATTATTACTTAACTCGTTATATAATTGGCACATAAGATGAAGTGGATTATTATATGCGACGTTGTTGTAACAGTGCGGTATTGCAAAAATTGTAGGCATACGAGTGGCTTGCTTGCGAGTAATAAAGTGAACATCTGTTAATAAATCATTGCTGAAAGTCCCATGCACAATCCTGAGTAGGACAGCCATAGCATAGATAGAGTTTAGTATAATCCGGCTAAATTTGAAAGCGAACAGTTGCTTAAAACGTAGTGGATTTCGGTATTCTCCGATTTTTACAAGATTATAGCTGTCATCTGTCAATATATCAATCACTGTACGTTTATACAATCGCTTTTTTGTTAGAGAGTTTCGCTAGACTGGCCTGCGTGCGTGCGTGTGTGTGTGTGTGTGTGTGTGTGTGTGTATTACTTTAAATTTATACATTCCTTAAGTATTTTATTAATAACTAACTTTTGATTGTATCAAAAATTGTGAGTTACTCGTCATTTTGACGCATAAGATATTAAGACTAAATATTAGCAGAGTAATGTCCGTAACTACGGCGTCCTTCAGACCGAAACACAATTCTACTTCACGCCAGGAAACTGCAGTGGTACAATCAAATCTTATCAAAATCAAGAAAATGACACTTAAGAATGTCAAAAGTTTTCTTTTATTAAACAATTTGTTATTTTCTTTAAAGTGATAACCCCCACTTGTCAGAGTAATAACAAAAATAATTTTTGAACAAAATTTATGAACGATGCGGGACTCGAATCCGCGACCTATCGCGTTCCGTGCGAGCGCTCTTACACTGATCCAACCGCTCGAGTGACGTAACGTTCATAAATCTCAATATGCCTTTGTTCAACTCCCAGGTTGTGGCTTCATCTACAGGATCTACTTTACAGTTGATAGCCTTTTTTTATATTTATAGCGACTTCGAAAAGGGAGAAGAACACTGAGAAGAAGTGGCAAGAAACTCTTTTGCCACTCTTTTAAATAAATATTTGCAGCTACAAATCATTTCAATAACAATATATGTAGAGTGATGCAAATATATGCAGGTCTATTCCACGTATCAGGGTGTATATGTATTTATTTCCAGAAACATAAATACCTTAAACTTGATGTCCCCGAAGGCGCGGCCAGGAGTGTTCCCCTCCCACACCAGGTGACAAGAGTTCGGCACCTCGTTCCCCTCGTTATCCTTCACCATGTCTTCCTCCCACTTAATCCGCTGCAGCATCAGCCTAGTCGAGAAGATAAAAAGATACCATTCATAATCATAATCAAAGAAAAGTTCTTTAATTATTGTGTAGTATTTTGCTTTTGATCAATACCTATGATAAATATTAATAAACATTGTCATATTCACGTATGCAATATTTTATTATATAATATTTTTTTTATTATAAAAAACTAGCTGACCCAGCAGACTTCGTACTGCCTAAATCGATAAATAAAAGACCTAAACGTTTGTATAAAATAAACTTAAAACAAACAAAAGGAATCCTTTTTTTAAGTGTGTTTTAAGGAAGTTTATTTTACCTCCTTAGAAAGATAAAAAATTCAAATTAGTTATTCAATTTAAACTATTATTTTTATTAGATTTCTGAACGACGGGTGACACGTCAAAGGAAAATGAAAATTGTTGTTTTTATTCAAATTCGAGAATTTTCATGTTTATTCATACCTTTTAAACCTTCCCTGGACTTCCACAAATAATTCAAGACCAAAATTAGCCAAATCGTTTCAGCCGTTCTCCAGTTTTAGCGAGACTAACGAACAGCAATTCATTTTTATATATACAGATAGAGTGTTTACTGCAGTAATATAAAATTTTATAAAAAATATTTAATTCAATATGCTCTACGAAAATAAGCACCACAAAAAATAGACTAATCAGTATTTACACGTGAAACGTTTCTTTATTTTGATTGCTTTAAATAACACAATATAACACAGAACACGACACCATTATATATTTTAATTAATATTCGGTAATACACAGAATAATTACAATAAAAACACTAACATTAAAATGCGATCCAATTTGACAGGATACTAATGGACACTAAATTGTTTCAAAACGGTTTCACGGTCTATCTATTCCGTCCCCTTCTCACACCTAGGTTTTTGTGTAAGAATAGTTATCTCTCTCTCTCACACAGAGTGCTTCTACTACGCTAGTATACTATGTTGATGGTTCTACCACATTGATAATATTTATAGTATTTTTTTATGACAATAAGGGACAATACGAGCAGTTGATGGTTATTGATACGCCCTGCCTATTACAATGCAGTGCCGCGCAGGATTCTTGAGAAACCAAAAAATTCTGAGCGGCACTACAATTGCGCTCGTCACCTAGAGACATAAGCTGTTAAGCCTCGTTTGCAAAACTATATATATATACAATATTATCTTTATGTGAAAGATGGCAGACATGTAAGTGTTTTAATGTTTTTTTTACTGCCACTCCAACAGTTACTTCTTCTCTGCTAGTCGCTGGTCTAGGTACATGTGTGAAACAAACCGTTTATATTTGGCGTGCTGTTTGGGCCCCCCCTCCGTCACCACCACGCAACAGCCCCGGTGCAGCACAACTACGCCCGTCATGTGCAGCTGGCGAGCGTTCACCTCCACCTTGAACTTGGCCGACGCGCACTCGAACAGGTCACGTATCCTGAAATATTACGGGATAACTTTGGGGTCACACTTTAAGGGGGGAGGGGTGTGACGATATGTGATATTTCTGGACAAGGGACAAGGGGGATCAATAGTTTAGGGCCAGCGTAGTTCACCTAGTATTAAAGCTAATTTAAAGAAATTTATTTTTTAGCACCAAACAAAATAGTAACTGCTGACTATAGACACCAGTGCAATCTAGTTTGCTTGTTAAAACTTTTGTATGTATAATATTATCTTGAACTATAGTTACATGAGGTAAGGATAGCGAATTACCTGCTGCCTAAGATATAACGTGTAAAAAGTGTAATTAGAAAGGTGTGGCGTCATTTATTGGTCCCACTGGAAGATCAGCGCTGGTTGCGACAGTAATAAGCATTATGCTGAAGTGTGACCAATTTGTGACAAACACTCCAATTTGTAATTTGTTTTGTATAAATATTTTTTCTATGTAAATATTGTGTTTGTTACAAATAACTATATTTCTTTCTTTCTTTCAATATTCTTTCTTACGTTACATTAAATCTAAAGTACTAAAAGTCTAAAGTTATATGTTAAGCAAAATTTAATGAATTACCTATTAATTGTGTGTCTACCGCATTTATCACGGGGACTGTTCCGAAGAGCTGTTTAACCTGATTCCTACCGCCAAATTCCACCTTCGAACGACACGCCACAAGTTAGGATATCAACCCCACCATCTGGATGTGTGGCGGTCCTCCACTGAGTGATTTTCAATGAGCTTTCTTCGACGTACTACAAATCTGTGGAATGAGCTTCCTTGTGCGTTCCTTCCGGGACGATACGACATGGGTAATGAGTTCCTTATAGGCCGGCAACGCTCCTGTGATTCCACTGGTGTTGAGAGAATGTGGACGGCGGTGATCACTTAGCACCAGGTGACCCGTACGCTCGTTTATCCTGCTTTTCCATAAATAAAATCAATCTTATTCTATAAGGCTTATGTTTTTAAAATTTGAATTTCACTATACAATTCATTACTTATTAAAATAGAAAATTTGGGGTCACAGCAGGTGTAGGGGTTTCACAAGTGTGTCCATTTGTGAAAAAGACGGGTGGAGAGGGTTTACCAGTGGGAGGCTCCTTTGAACAGGATGCCGGCTAGATTATGGGTACCACAACGGCGCCTTTTACTGCCGTGAAGCAAGTAATGTGTAAGTATTATTGTGTTTCGGTCTAAAGGGCGCCGTAGCTAGTAAAATTACTGGGCAAATAAGACTTTACATCTTATATCCCAAGGTGTCGAGCGCAATAGGAGTGCCGCTCAGAATTTGTGGGTATTTCAAGAATCCTGAGCGGCACTGCACTGTAAAGGCAGGGCGTAATTTTGTGAGTGTTTGTTTGTTTGTGTGTGTGTATATGTGAGCATCTGTTTAATCAAGAATTAATATGATGTGAATGCTAACCTATCACTTTAACAATGGCTTCCATGTCTATATGCGTGAGTGTGCGTAACCATCTTTGTTTGCGTAACCATATTTGTATATGACGAATAAATTGGCTTCAAATATACTTAATCTCAATTTTATAGTAGGACAGGACCTATCAGATGTTCCACAGTAGATACGACTACTGTTAGATGACTGATGTTGTTATAGTTAGGTCTAAACGTTAAGCTATGTCTAACGAAACACGTGTCTAAGCCATGTTTAAAATATTATTTTTGTAATAGCACCGATACAGTTTAACAATTTTTCTATCCCCTAACCCCTAGCTCGTAACAATATTTTTGATTGTTGTGGACACCAGAGGGCCCACCATCAACTATTAATAAGCGATGCGATTCCGATGCAGTTGAGTTTAGGTACCTAAATTTCGTACCATGAAGTGCCTTTCAATGAATGGCGTTTGGATCGCTTATGAAGAATGAACGAAATAAATTTGTCTGTGGTCCGCGGTGTGAGAAATAGATGATGCTCTACAGTCGTTGCATAACTTTGTCTCTCTAACTCGGACCATATGCGTTGCGTTTCGAAACCTAAAATGATATGATTTTAGCGGTTTTTTGCGTAGAAAATACTAAATATACATTTTAAAATTGCGCTTTATAGCGTCATATTATAAACCATTCAGCCCTGCTGAACTTATTAAATAATAGTAATATAAATAAATATAGTTCTTTGAATTACAAATTAAATGTTTGCTTGGGTGTTTTCGTAAAAATCACGACTTATGATTTTTTTTTAATTCGTTCTTGAGAACAGGCTATAGCCCGGGCCCTTGCTTCCTCGTCTTTAGCATTTTCATTTACGGTATTTATTTTCAGTATTTTGTTTAACAAAAAAGTCCGATAAAGTATTCTCATCTCATCTTTCATCAATAAAATTTTCCTATTCTGTATGTTTTCAGTATTTTTTAAGATTTATTAACAACACGATTCACTTTCCTCTAAGGAAGTAGCACCTTTTTTCGAATCGCTCCGTTTGACACATAAGCTATCCAGTTTAGGTTGAAATATTATCTCATGGTACGAATGAATGAACGAACTAAACCAGTTTGCGATTCAATTGACATCCTTTTTGACATTCAATTGACATCATTTTTGACATTCAATTGACATCAATTTGACATTAAATTGACATCATTTTTGACATTCAATTGATATCTTTTTTGACATTCAATTTACATCATTTTTGACATTCAATTGACATCATTTTTGACATTCAATTGACATCATTTTTGACATTCAATTGACATTAAGTTTACATCAATTTTGACATTCAATTGATATTATTTTTGACATTCAATTGACATCATTTTTGACATTCAATTGACATCATTTTTGACATTCAATTGACATTTTTGACATTCAATTTACATCGTTTTTGACATTCAATTGACATCATTTTTTTTTTACACACTTTCACACAAATTATCTTGCCCCAAACTAGGCATAGCCTGTACTATGGGTACAAGACAACGATATATTTAATACAATATACTTACTTAAACGTACATAAATACATTTAAACATCCATGACTCGGAAACACTCATTCATATTCATCATATAAATGATTGCACCTACCGGGATTCGAACCCGGGACCTCTAGCTTTGTAGTCAGGGTCACTAACCATTCGGCTATATGGGTCGTCAATTTTTGACATTCAATTGAACATCATTGCGATTTAATCAGTTAATTTCACGTCAACCTAAATTAGATAGCTCTAATCGCGTCGTGGTACGAAATAGCAAAGCAGTTCATTTTAGGTTGTCAAGTGAATTGCAATAAGAGTTCATGGTAGGCCCGCAGTTCGCGTGAAATATCAACAGGTGAATCCCTAGACTATTCTAACAAATTCAGTACATACCTATAAACAGCAACATTGACACCCAGAGAGGTGTCCTCGCGAATCTTTCTGTCGACCTAGAAAAAAGAAACAAGATTAGACAGATAGATAATAGTGTCGCTCACTGCTCCAGCTTATTTACACGCGAAGGAAATGATATTATAAATATGATGAATTGAAAGTTGATTAGATTAGTTAAAAAGGCATAAAAGGCATTTATTTTCTCAAAATTGATTCCTTTAGAATTCTTTTTGATGTCATTTCTAATAACTACTAGATACTACTACCGCCTCGGAAACAAATGGCGCTCTGAGAGAGAAGAAGCGGCGCAAGAAACTCTCCCAGCATTTTTTTTTATGCGCTCTTTTCAATACAAATACACAATAACAATTCAACTTTAACATTTCTTTTTAAAGTTATTTTATATGTTTCTTATTTTCATAAGATGAGCGCGTGACTTCTCATACAAGAAACCCAACAGCCACTCTTTTAAATCAAATAGAGTAAATTTATTGAAGTAGGCGTTACTTTGCGGAAATCCATAATTATACAAATGATTTGATCAGGACGTGTTGTCTCGCCAAAATCAGTCCTGATTTTCGAACACGTGTCGAATTGTTTAAATTCAAATTCAAATTCAAATATTTTTATTCAAAATAGGATTTATAATCACTTATTGAACGTCAAAATCTACCACCCATTCAAAAGATACATCGCCCAACAAAAGACTTACTAACTCGACCCAACCGAGTAGTAGGCATAACAAGTTTGTTTGTAAAGACAAATATTCGCGGAATTAACACTAAAGAAAACTCAAATCATTTGTATTGTCAAATAGAGTATTTTACAATGGCTGTAAAAATTTGTTTGTAAGGTGCTGCATTAAATATATGAATGGTGTTAAAATATTATGAATTATTGCATAAAAAAGTAATAAATAATAAACTGTATAAGCATAAATTATCGTATATCGGATGCATCAACCTTCAGAGCTTGAACTCATTGTTTTTTGTAAGGATGCTTCGTGAACGTGATGGTCGTGATTACTGTCATAATTAGTAATTGCATCCAACAAATACAACTCTCGACATCTACTGTACTTAATAAATATTATTTTAATTAAATTGACTTGAGATGTCGCTCTTGTAAATCTAAACAATATGTTTACAAGAGCGACATCTCAAGTCAATTTCCTAATATGCAAATATTGGGGTTGAGCAGGTTATCAACTGTAAAGTAAATTCTGTAGATGAAGCCACAACCTGAGAGTTGAACAAAGCAAACAGAATTTTATAACGAGGCGGTACTCGAACGGTCAGCTCAGTTGGTTAGAGCACCGGCACGGAATGCCGGAGGTCGTGGGTTAGAATTCCGCATCGTTCATTAAATTTTTTTTTCAAATTTTATTTGTGTATTAATCCTAGAAGTGAGGGTTATCACTTTAAAAAAAACATAACATATTGTTTAAATTACATTCTTATTTGACTCACTCATGTATAACGTTGAGTATTTAATGTTTGAATATTTTTGTTGCATCAATTTACATAAATTAATACTGATTTACGGCCGTTTTCAATAACGTATCTCTAGTTGCAGATACATTGCTGTCACCGTTTAGTGACAAGATCTTATCTATCCATAGTTATGTCCAACATAGTTAAAGTCCAATGCTTTATGTCGACAGGTTATTGTAATGTAAGCAAGCGTAAAAGGATAGATTTGTCTACCTCTAGTAACTTAAACTTAGGATAGACAGGTTATTGAAAACGGCCGTTCGAAGAGTGGCGATATTTCTTGCCATTTCGTATCATTATATTAAGTATAATGTTATGCTATTATCATGCTTAACATATTGTATTATTCTAATGCACATTAGAAGAAGTAAGACGTCACGCGATATAAACACGTGCACGTGAACACAAGCGATAACATTACATTTTAGCAATTCAAATGTAATTATTTGCCAAATTATAATAAACGTCAAGTTAGTTACACAATTTTGTTAAGTTTACGCGGCACTTACCTGAAATACATCACTCCACCTGTTTTAAGTTTGGATATGCTGTCATTTGGACAGTGTTACACTGAACACTTTGTCATTGCGCGGCGTTGTATTCAAAGCGCGGTCGTAACACAACTCTGCCTACAAGTCTATTAGGCCTCTGCCTAATAGAGAGTTTTGCTTCAGACAATTTTTGAGCGTGATTGTGAGTCTCAACTGTTTACTGTACGTCAATGGATAACAAACCTTTAATTTGCTAGTATGCTCTAATCTTGAAGATAGTATCGGTTCGAGAAAACTCTGGCCACGTGAACTTAGAACGTACCTTTTCCCTCTTCTGTTCTTTGGTGAGTGCCCTGGCCTGGTTGGCATCCTGGTGGGTCTTCTGGCGCTTAGCGATCTGCTCGCGAACTTTGGCCTCGATGGCGGTGGGATCCTGAACTGCTTCCGTGCCAAGAGCTCGCATTAGGTTCGATATCCTGGATTCCAAATAAATACAATTACGCCAAAATTAAAGTAATTATAGGGGAGGGGTAATCATTTAAATATAGAAAAGAATTAACACTGACTAGGTAATTAAGAAATCTTCACTTGAGTTTCTTGCTACTTCTTCTCATTAGCTCAACCCTTTACGAAGTAGCGGTAGATACAATAAGAAAAATATATATATATTTTTTTGACATTCATAAGTGTCATTTCCGTGACCTACGTGAATAAAATGATTTTGATTTGATTTGATTCAATCAGTGTAAGGCTGGGTTGCACAAACTAACAATAACAAACATGTTAAACTACCGGATAAGCAAAAAATGAGTTACACCAGTTGATAATATTTTGATGACATCATAACTTCCGTAACCGTCCAATCTTTAAAGGTTAAAGCTATTGTTAATGTTAAATAGCGACCTGTCAAAAGTTTCATATTATAAACATTCAATATTGACTTGACATTTCACTTTTTAACTTTAACTATGCCAAGGAATACGATTGTGTATTACATTCCGCAGTCTATGTTAGAGTCAGCGTTATTGTTAACGTTAAATTTTACTTAAACTTTAACCATAACAGCTAATATGATGCAACCCAGCCTAAGAGTGACGAGACGAGCATTACGTTCAGCTGATGGTAATTGATACCAAAATATTATAAGAAATTCTGAGCGGCACTACAATTGCGCTCGTCACTTTGAGACATAAGATGTTAAGTCTCATTTGCCGAGTAATTTCACCCGGTACCCATAATCTAGCCGGCATCCTGTGCAAAGGAGCCTCCCACTGGTCTTAGACTTCCCTATTATTTTTCTACCGCGGAGAAGCATAGGCCTTCTTTCTCTATTAAAGATGTTCAGTTTACCTTAGTTTTGGTTCAGGTGGTGCTTCCAAGCCCAATCTTATCTTCTCTTGTTCTTCCTTCCACGCCTCCCTCCTACTCTGTCGTCGTAGTTTCTTCCTCTCCTTCTTCGTAAGGAACACGGGCATATACGTCGGTTTGAGCGGTTCAGCTGTCGAACGAACAAATTAAATTATTTAGTAACAAAATTATGACGAACATCACAGTGACAAAAGTTATGCTTCATTTTATTAAATTTGTAACCAAAATTTATGAACGATGCGAGACTCGAACCCGCGACCTCTGGGGTTCCGTCCGAGCGCTCCTATGAACAGAGCCAACCGTTCAAAAGAGCGCCAATTAGGAAATTGACTTGAGATATTGCTCTTTCATATCTAAGCAGTCTGTTATTTTTTCTTTAAATGAATAGAACCGCTCCTTTTTGGATTAATAAAATTATTTTAATACATTAGAATTGCTACAAAAAGTCATCGGCCATCTGTCCACTATATAATTAGAAAATATTCGCGTATAGACTACCTGACCGCTCGATAACGTGTGTAGTCCAGGAGGTCTATTACCAAAATCGAAAGGCGAAGTTTCGTCCGAAACGAAAGAACAACGAACTTTAAATTAAATCCTATTACTAGAGTACTTCGGATCCGAAAAGTGCGGACGAATTCCGTTTCGGAACCACAGACATAACCATAAAAAGTGAAGTTGTAGTTACATTACCTTATTATTCTCAAACAACGAAAAAGTAAATGTCAAGTGAATTTGGGAATAAGTTAAACGAAAGACAAATTGTCTAATCGCGAATATCGAATATCGATCTACGGATCTGAAACACTTTCGTAATGGGAAAATGTACGATCCGTCAACCGAAACTTCGTATTTCGATTTTGTTAATAGACCCCAGGCGCTGGTTGGTAGTTGAGTATGCAAAATGTGAGGACCGCATTCGGTGTATGGTTTTCAACTCAGAAAAGAACTACTACTACTGAAAATCAGTGCTGTGATCAATTGTCACAGGTAACCTGAGTAGCGTCCATTTTGATACACACTGCCACACAGCTCCTATATCATAATATCTTGGTAAAGTTATTTATTTACCCCCTTATTCATAATGGTCCGCTAACTTTAAACAGCCGCTAAGGAGTGTTTTTTCTCATTCTGACTTAGGTCAATAGAAGAAGACAGAGTGCGAATTAGCAATGCTTTAAGTTAGCTTTAAGTTGAATAAGGGGGTTAATCTTTGTAAAATATGTTCTAGGTTAGTTTTAGTTATAATTTTTCTTTTTTATTCTTATTTTTGTAGCAATGTAATGTTTCATGTGTGTGTCAAATAAAAGATATTATTATTATCTTTATATATATAATTCTTGTGTGCGTGTGTATGTCACTGAACTCCTCCTAGACGGCTGGACCGATTCTAATGAAACTTTCTGTGTGTATTCAGGTGGATTCGAGAATGGTTTAGATTCACAATTGAACTACCTCCTAAACGGCTGGACTGATTTTGATGACTTTTTTGTTTGTTTCAGTGAATTTGAGATTGGTTTAGATTCTCAATTCCGCCCATATAATATAATTCTCCTGCTCATGTGTATGTTAGTGAACTGCTCCTAACAGCTGGACCGATTTTTCAAATTTAAAACATGTGTACAGGACAACGTCTGTTGGGTCCACTAGTTTTTTTATATAATTTTTCTCAGCCTTTTGCTGGTTTTCGCTGCATTTACGGATCAAAACCAAGTAAATGCAGCATGTGGTGTGTTAAATTTATGTGCCGAGTGGAATGTCGTGTTCGTCAATTTGTAAGAACTTTCTAACGATTCGACATGTATTTAAGATGGCGACTTTTTGTAAAGTGATGTAAAGTGTTTACTTTAATTCTAGTAGCTTGAGACTATGTAACAGATGATGGTTTGGGATAGCACCTGTGGTGGAAAGGACTATTGGAATTACGTATACTTTATTTTGGTTCCAGATTCTAGCCACTTCATCCTTCAGTTCAGTGTATTTGTTGATTTTTTCAGAAAATGTTTTTTTTTGTAAGTTATGAGTGTTTGGAACAGCAATGTCTATCAGGTAGGTTATTTTATTTATCTACACCCATGCTTTAAATCCTCTATTGAAGATTCTGATACAGTTAGCTTATTGCCAACATTAAAACACCCAATGTTCTGTACTGAATTTCATAACAACACTCCTATGTTTTGTTTTGCAATCCCTTCATGCGCAAAGAGTTTCATCAGAAAGAACACTTTCGTTTACGCGCGTTCCACACTACCAGAAGTCGCGCGCCGTAAAAAGAAGTAGATTATTCGAATCCCTGCTATTTTTATAGTTTTGTATACAAAAAATGAGCGATTCATTTTAAACGCTGCAAAAGAACATTATATTCGAGTAAATTTTAATTATTGCACTATACAAAATGTAAATTACTACTAAAATAAATAATTGTTTCATTAATACTTAGTTTATTTGTATATAATCAGTAATGAATGATATTAGGTTACTACTAGGACTGGTGTTTTAATGTTAGCAGTAAGCTAACTGTACCAGAATCTTTTAGAGGATTCATATTCTGGGTGTAGATAAAGTCTTGTATGCAACTGTTGATAATTAGGTATTAAAACACTCATGTGATACTATTATCACCCACATTCGTGTTTTAATACCCCTTATTACACAACAGTTGCATAAATAACTTTTAATTTATCTTGGAGCATTATATCCGGTCTACTGTAGTGAATGGTTCTGTCTGTAAGTATCGCGCGATCAAAATAAAGTTTATATGTATCGTTTTCTAAAACTGCTTGTGGTTTATATTTGTAACTAGTTGACCCGACAGACGTTGTTCTGTATATAATAAATAAAATAATATTTTTTGTTTGTCAATAATATATCAATATCCGGACGACCGAGCCTTGCTCGGATTTTTAAGAATGTACACTTGAACAAAAAAAAAACTAATAGGACATCTGGATTCGAACCGGGGTCTTCTGCTTTCCGGATCACCCAATGTCCCATCTGAGCTATAATAGTCTTGTATATAGTGGCGAAATTAACCTTTGTATTCTAATGTTATTGTAGCTGTTTCTCATTCAAACATGGATAAAACCATTTTTTTTTAAATTGAAACCTAGCTAGATCGATTTATTACCCCCGAAATCCCCTGCATACTTCATTTTATGAAAATCGTTGGAGCCGTTTCCGAGATTCAGATTATATATATATACAAGAATTGCTCGTTTAAAGATATAAGATAAAATCAAAAATTACTTCGTAAAATATGGCCCTGCTGTCGTAATGAAATTGTTTCACAGCAGAACTGTCAAACCGTGCGTCAATAAATTCTCTCATAGAAATTATGTATGACACATCAAAGGAAAAACAAATTTGTTGTTTTTATTTAATTTAGCAGCTTTTTTGTATTTATTCACCTTTTAAACCTTCTCTGGACTTCCACAAATAATTCAAGACCAAAATTAGCCAAATCGGTCCAGCCGTTCTCGAGTTTTAGCGAGACTAACGAACAGCAATTCATTTTTATATATATAGACTAGTGGACCCAACAGACGTTGTCCTGTACACACGAGTTAAATTTGAAAAATCGGTCCTGCCGTAAGGAGGAGTTCACTAACGTACACATGACCAGGATAATTATATTATATGGACGGAATTGAGAATCTAAATCAATCTCAAATTCACTGGAACACACAAAAAAATCATCAAAATCCGTCCAGCCGTTTAGGAGGTAGTTCAATTGTGAACCTAAACCATTCTCAAATCTACCTGAAGACACACACCAATCTCAAATTCACCGGAACACACAAAAAATCATCTAAATCGGTCCAGCCGTTTAGGAGGAGTTCAGTGACATACACACGCACACAAGAAATTTATATATATAGATGTGTGTGTTTTGTATGAGTTTGTGTTTGAGTGCTAACTTTTGGTGAATGATGTTGACTACTTTATAATAATTATTATTATTATTATAAGCATGCAGATTATGATTCTGAATGGTGTCAGGAGGCATATTGGTCCATTATTGTTTTACACCCCACCTTTAGACATCTAGTAAATGGACTTAACACATGCTTTGATATCATTATAACGATTGTTTTAGTGAGAATATCCTATTGAATTTTATAATTAATTATACTTACAGCTAGTCAAGTGAAAAAACAACAGCAAAATTGAAAATAAAAACAATGATTACTGATAAAAAAAAATATTTAAATAAAAAAAGCAAATAAAATCTGAAAAACAAAATTTTATGAACGATGCGGACCCACGACCTCCGGCGTTATTTTAAAAACATAACAAATTAACAAAAACCAAATTTGAATATAGTATAAATGAAAAAAAATATAATTTGCAATCTCTTTTATTCTGCCAATCGTTATTTATGCATTTGCATAAATTCTTCTTCGTCGGATTACTCTTGACAGAGCAGTCGTGGTCACGTCTAACGACGAACGATTCTACGCCAGTTATCCCTGGCTATTGCTTCTCTGGCACATGTGTTGAGGGGAGTATTGGTTAAGGCTTTGATCTGGTCTGTCCAGCGCATAGGGGAGCGTCCTCTTGACCTACTGCCGTTGACCCTTCCCTGAACAACAAGTCTCTCTATGGCATGCTCTCCACGTCGCGTGATATGTCCGAAGTATCTGAGGATACGGGCTCTGACTATAGATGAAAGCCTTTCTTTCACCTTGAGCTCTTCAAGTATCGAGACGTTTGTGCGGCGTTGTGTCCAAGATACTCGTAGCATTCGTCTCCAACACCACATTTCTAGTGCGTCAATTTGCATAAATAATTACAATCAATATGTAATTTCATACAAGAGCAAGCCATTGTTTTACAATTGGATGCATATTTGAATCAACCATTCCGGCAGTGGTTGCTTGTTCATTTGTCGTGGGTCAAATTACCATTCTTCCCTTCAATGCCTAAGAAGGTGTTTACAATTGGCTGGTTTTTTATGGAATAGGAGGCCAAACGAGCGTACGGGTCACCTGTAGTTAAGTGATCACCGCGGCCCACATTCTCTTGCAACACCAGAGGAATCATAGGAGCGTTGCCGGCCTTTAAGGAAGGTGTACGCGCTTTTTTTGAAGGTACCTATGTCGTATCGTCCCGGAAAAACCGCACAAGGAAGTTCATTCCACAGCTTTGTAGTACGTGGAAGAAAGCTCCTTGTAAACCGCACGGGGATGATATCCTAACTTGTGGCGTGTCGTGCGAAGGTGGGATTCGGCGGCAGGAATCAGGTGAAACAGCTGTATCAGATGAGTTTGGTCAGCATTTACAATATGTTTGTGCTGAAGCTCTTAAAATATATAAATGTAGAGCATCTGTTGTGCAAATAACTTTTAATCAATTCAAGCCGAAACCGATATCATGGGAAATTAACTTATACCGAAGTTCATCAGCCGGTCAAGTTTTTTATTTTTTTGGTAAAAGATAGGCGCAAATGTTTTCCAATTCTTTTAGCTGTTCGACACTAAGTATGGATTTCTCAATATCCAACGATGCAGCTTTTCAAACATTTTTTTTTTTCGAGCCAAATCTGCTAGTCGAATCGCAACCACTCAGAGCGTGTAATGCTGGATCAAGAGTAGGACGTTCAGCTGATGATATTGGTACGCTCTGCCCATTACAATGCAGTGCCACTCAGGATTCTTGAAAAACCTAATTCAAAGGCACTACAATTGCGCTCGTCTGCAAGAGACATAAGATGTTAAGTCTCATTCGCCCAGTAATTTCACTAGCTATGGTTCCCTTTAGACCGAAACACAGTAATGCTTACTCATTACTGCTTCACGGCATAATAAGGCGCCGTTGTGGTACCCATAATGTAGGCGGCATCCGGTGCAAAGGAGCCTTAGCTGTCAAATGACTATAAAAACGAAAACAAAGACTATGCTAAGCTTCCACTCAGCTAAGTTTTACTTAAGTAAAGTCAGAGCATAGTCTAAGTACGCTTTATAGATCTTAGTCTAAGTCTAGATACGTTTATTAATATAACAACTAGGTCATTTAAAAGATTCCTTTAATAATACAGGGTGGTTTTTTGCGAAGGGCGGTGATGGCCAAGTCGGAAACTACGAGACTCAGAGGAAAGTCGTGAAAGGAGCTATGCCCTCGATTTATAAGAAATAAATAACTGCATATTCAATTTTTTAAAATTTCTTTAACTTTTCACGCAAATCGACCCGAATGATTTTTCAACAAAATTACAACCTGTATTATTGAACCAATGGACTCTGTTGCCGATAAGAATCAAACTTAGAGGAAAGTCGTGAAGGGAGTCATGTCTCGATTTATAAGAAATCAATAAATGCATATTCATTTTTTTTAAATTTCTTTAACTTTTCACGGAAATCGACCCGAATGATTTTTCAAAAAAATTACAGGTATTATTGAACAAATGGACTCTGTTGCCGATAAGGATCAAACTAAGAGGAAAGTCGTGAAAGGAGTCATGCCCTCGATTATTAAGAAATAAATAACTGCATATTCAGTTTTTTTAAATTTCTTGAACTTTTCACGCAAATCGACCCGAATGATTTTTCAAAATAACAGGTATTATTGAACCAATGGACTCTGTTGCCGATAAGGATCAAAATTTGGAAAGATATGTATTACTAATTTTTTTTGCTATTTAATCTAATATCTATAAATGAGCAATTCTTGTATATATATAAATATATATATATATTCTGAATCTCGGAAACGGCTCCAACGATTTTAATAAAATTTAGTATACAGGTAGTTTCGGGGGCGAGAATTCGACCTAGCTAGGTTTCAATATTAAAAAATTCAATTTATCTGTGTTTTATATATATATTATATACACAAGACTATAATAGCTCAGATGGGACATTGGGTGATCTGGAAAGCAGAAGACCCTGGTTCGAATCCAGATGTCCTATAGTATTTTTTTTTTTTCAAGTTTTGTACATTCTTAAAAATCCGAGCAAGGCTCGGTCGTCCAGATATTACTATTTAATCTCCTACTGATAAAATCGTACTATTCCATAAAAGACTTCTTTTCAGATACAACACTCAATTAACATTTTTTTTAAATATCATTTTACTTAATTTAATTACTTTTTACCAATTTCAATTATTGATATGTATATCAATTAACTGTCATTGTGTATATATATATATATATATATATATATATTTGTTTGACTTGTTAGTAATTACGATTTGTACGCCACAGCATGCGGGCAAGGAATGGAGAACTTTTATTAAGATTTGTAACATCTATGTATACCCATGACTACAAATAAATGATCTTATCTTATCTAAATATGGAAGCATGGAATATTTTTTATTAATTAAACCAAAATTCATAGATTATTTAATACTGCCGCGCGAAAGAAGATATAAACAAATAGAATTTACCGCCCAAAACCGGTCGGGCGAAACTTTTATTGTTACGACTCTGTGTTCGCAGCAGGAAAATAATCACGTTAATACAAATACATTTTTTACTCAATCTTAAATCTGCTCATGAATTTGTGGTTTCCCCGACAATAATGATGAATGACGGATAGGACATATCGCTACATATTATAAAACAAAGTCCTCCTCCACGCCTGTTTGTCTGTCTGTTCGAGATAAACTAGAGTACCAGTAACAATTCCACGTAAGCCTGTTACTCCACTTCGTCAAATGATCCTAGGTACCAATTCCCCAGTCCCTCGATTATGTAAAATTTTAAATTCTTATAGCGTAGCTGATATTGATATATTTGCTGATTCCTTAGCCAAATTCCGCAAGACCATTTGCAGCATCATTGGTAATCTTTAATAATGTTATAATTGGAAAATTGATGTAACTGTGTATAACTCATTTATTAATTTAAAAAAAAAATGTTTAATTCGTAACTTATTCTATATAATACCTAAAATTTATTATTTCCGTGCATGCTGTTTATTTGTAAGTAATCACTACATTTAGTTCCTAGTTTTAGTTCTACTTTTTATATTTGTGTGTATTATTGTAAGTGATTGTAAATATACCTAATAAATAAATAAACTCATAAACTACTGCACAAAGGAGTATAGCAAGAATGGACCTACATAATTTAAACAATAAGGAAGCATCGTACAAGTATAAGTTTATATTAAATACTAGCTGACCCGACAGACGTTGTTCTGTATATAATAAATAAAATAATGTTTTTATATGAATTTGTCAATAATATAATATCATAACATCAAAAATTACTTCGTAAAATATGCACCCTGCTGTCGTAATGAAATTGTTTCACAGCAGAACTGTCAAACCGTGCGTCAATAAATTCTCTCATAGAATATATGTATGGACACATGAAAGGAAAAACAAATTTGTTGTTTTTATTTAATTAAGCAGCATTTTCCTATTTATTCACCTTTTGAACCTTCAATGGACTTCCACAAATAATTCAAGACCTAAATTTGCCACATCGGTCCAGCCGTTCTCGAGTTTTAGCGAGAATAACGAACAGCAATTCATTTATATATATATATATATATATATATATATATATATATATATATATAGTTTATCTATATATATATATATAGATAAACTTAAGTTTATACAAAAAATATTGAGGCTCTAAGATATGGGAGTCAAAAGAAATTAATTATTATAATGTATTAAAAAATAAGTCATCTTGCACTAACGGAACGTTTTGCCCAATTGACGTCTACATTTTTTTGACATGACAGTCATTTTTTATACGGATGTTCCGACACCAACTACCTATACCTACTCAAATCAGTAATTCACAATAAGATAATTATCGTTTTTTGACACTAAAATCAGTAGGTAAGTATCTATAAAAGATTCGATACATGCTTGAAAAAAGAATGAATTGTGAATCCTCAATAATTATTAGGTGCTGGCTACCACATACCTATCTTAATATATATAAATTACGTGACACGTTGTTTGTCCGCGATGGACTCATAAACTAATGAACGGATTTAAATGGGAATTACATCATAAAGTGCAGTTTAGTCCAACTTGAGAGATAGGATACTTTTTATTTCGATTTGGGACCCATAATTATTTTTATTTCCAATACTAGCTGACCCGACAGACGTTGTTCTGTATATAATAAAAAAAATAATGTTTTTACACCCTGCTGTCGTGATGGAATTGTTTCACAGCAGAACTGTCAAACCGTGCGTCAAAAAATTCTCTCATAGAAATTATGTATGGACACATTAAAGGAAAGACAAATTTGTTGTTTTTATTTAATTTAGCAGAATTTTCCTATTTTTAAACCTGCTCTGGACTTCTACAAATAAATCAAGACCAAAATTAGCCAAATCGGTCCAGCCGTTCTCCAGTTTTAGCGAGACTACGAACAGCAATTCATTTTTATATATATAGGCTAGTGGACCCAACAGACGTTGTCCTGTACACACATCTTAAATTTACAAAATCTGTCCAGCCATAAAGAGGAGTTCTTATTTATATGGTCGGAGAGAATTATATTATATAGACGGAATTGAGAATCTAAACCAATCTCAAATTCACTGAAACAAACAAAAAAATCATCAAAATCGGTCCAGCCGTTTAGGAGGTAGTTTAATTGTGAATCTAAACCATTCTCGAATCCACCTGAAGACATACACCAATCTCAAATTCACTGGAACACACAAAAATATCATCAAAATCGGTCCAGCCGTTTAGTAGGTAGTTCAATTGTGAATCTAAACCATCCTCGAATCCCCTTGAACTCACACAAAAAAATTCATCCAAATCGGTCCAGCCGTCTAGGAGGAGTTCAGTGACATACACACTCACAGAAGAACTATATATATATAGATTTGTATTGTATGGACATAATTTCTATGAGAGAATTTATTGACGCACGGTTTGACAGTTCTGCTGTGAAACAATTTCATTACAACAACAGGGTGCATATTTTACGAAATAATTCTTGATGTTTTGAAATATTCTTGGCAAATTCCTATAAAACAGTATTTTGATAATTATTTTATCTACAGTACAACGTCTGTCGGGGCAGCTAGTATATTATAATATCTTTTAGCAGACAGTAATTAATAGACATAAGATACAAATTATTGATTGAACAATAGATATTATTCATTAATAATTTTAGGTTATATTTTACTTTTAGGTATATCTTTATTCTCCCACTTTTTTAGACTTACGATTTGCTTTTTCTTAATTTTGTTACGTTCTACAATTATTAATAAGTTTCCATGATGTACGTCACTTCTTTCAGTGGGTCCCTAAATACATGCATTCTCGCCATCCTCCTTTATTCAGTTTTCACCCATTTCTCGAGAAAGGTTTTAGTATAAAAATTATTAAATTTTTGAATATATCGGCGCAAATACTACAACACACCTATTATAATAACAAGAATAATAATTCAGTTTAACAATTTTAGTTAATATTAGTTCATAAATCATCATTTGATTACACTGTGATGTGAAATTATTGTTAAAAAAAAATAATTGCAAAGACGTGCACCTGCGCCGAGCCCTATAAATACGGCCATACTGGCGACACTCGAGATTATATCCCAGCGGAAACTCCATAGGGAGTGCCGCTTGCGCCTCTCTCTCCCCATGAGAAGGTCGCCTTCGATGTAGGCATAGAGGGCACCTGCCCAAAGCCAACTGCAGGTGGTGTTTAGTGGGTAGGCACCTAGGTTTCACGTGAGTCCCACATAACCAACGCAGACTTAGGCTGCGTTGGTATGCATGAGCATTCACCACCTCCCTCCCGTCGTTATCCCGGAGGGTAGCCCGTTCCCTTGCTTGGGCGCAAAAAAAAAAAAAAAAAGACACTCGAGGCATTCGTGCTCAAGCTGTCTACGGCACGAACCTCTTCGGGACGTTGTGCTCGTGGAATATACGAAGGTGATCAAATATTCGTGCAGTTATCTTTCGATGATCCTATATATTATGAGTGATCACCAGCAAATCAACAATTGTGACGTTAGTTACGCGGACGTCACACATTTTGAAAACAATAACGAGGTCCTTTCCTCATCACATACATATTTGTTTACATTAACGATATTTGTTGGAGGTGTCGGAGAAAAATAAGCACTCTGGGAGCTTACGACGAAAACGCTGCCTAACCCCTTTGAGATTTAGCAAAATAATGTATAGTGGAATTGTGTATCTTATATAGGTCTACAGAAAAGTCCGCGTTTGGCAAATGGCATTTGAGACCCCGCAAACTGCAGACTTTTGATCGACCGATAGTTTGGTTGGTTTCTTAATCAGTATGAAGATGTATGAGAGTGCGCACATTATAACGATTCGGTATCGGCCGACAAAAAAGTTTGATGGGCTACACGATTGCCTTCAAACTGAACCGTCAGCAAACTATCGGCCGACTGTTAAATTAGTACGGCGCTCTTCTAGGTGCGCACACCACCGATTGTTTAGTCGGCCAGACTCGGCCGATATTTCAGTTTGCTCCAATATTTGGCACCGGACGGTCATTTATGTTTTTCATGATGGCTATCCTGTTCTTCTCCCGCACTGTTTGTTGAAACGTCGATCGAAAATTTGATAGAAGAAGTCGAAAAAAAGGCCCGCGCTTTATATGCAAATCCCTAAAACTGTCGGCCGATAGTTGTCTAGTGTGTGCACTCATCACAGACCCAACTATTTAGTCAGGTATCTGCCGATCGAAAGTCTGCAGTTTGCGGGGTCTCTTAGTCTATCTCTTAAGGATAAGACACTATATTCATGTTAATACTTTAGAAATCAGCAATTACAAAGCCAAAGGTTACACGGAGTCCTTATTTTTTTACTAGCCCGTGTATCTGGCATGTAGTCCTGTCTTTTATTCTTTGGCACTGCACGCTCACACTTTACTTATGTAAAACTTAGCTGAGTGTGATTAAACGCGAAATTAGCTTTAGCATTGGGCTTTCTTATCATAAGCAAAAACATTTTTCACAAAACTAAGTGAGTTAACCCATTAAATAGAAATAATATTTTCTGTCACATCTAGTAACGAGTTATCGATGAATCTATGTAATCTTGTGTAGTGAGTTGTGAGTAACTGAGTAGCGAGTAGTGACGCAACCGTGGCTCGCATCGACTGTTGACGTCGACCGTCCTGGGGGCCTACTCTTAAAATCGATATTCGATAAATCGTGGCATTAGTCGTGTCGAATCCTACTCTTAGTTACATCGTAATCAATGTCGAAACGATGATTGAACGAACGAAACATTATTCGATATTATCGGTCCTAACCCTACTCTTAGTTGAAAACGTCAGAGACGAATATTCGAATTTCACAAATAATCAAACGTCACTTTTACGATAATCTCAACGACACCTTTTAGGCTGTCGATGCTATTATCGTTTCAAGTTGTATAGATATATTTGCCATACACTATACATACTTAATAAATATTATTGAAATAATTATATGTGATTTACTATTCAACAGATTTTTTTTACTACTAAGTCATTTTGTTGATCGTTTATGCGTAGAAATAATGCAAATGGCCGCCTGAGAAATAGGAAGTCGGTGAGAAGGGTCGAGTTACTTTTTTTTACATTTTATTAAATGTAACTTTTTATTAAACTCATAAGGATAATAATCCGCAAGTTTTGTATAATTTATTAAATTTTAAATGGTCATATTATATTCATTACATATTTTTTTAACATTTACATTATGTGTTAATGATACCAAATTGGTGGTGCAGAGTCTGGCATGGTCCTTAGCGCCTAAACTATGTTTTGACTTTTGACACTTAACAGCGACATAGCACAGAAAATGTTTAGGTTTGAACATATTTCATTCACACTAACATCGTACAAAAATCAAAATATTAGTCTATGGTAACGATAAACGATAAGGAATTCGAACATTTGTTAGAATAGGATAGTTGCGATATATTCGGAGTATTTTCGTATCGTTCCGAATGTATCGTTGTCGATTTTGCGAGTAGACCTCCCGGGTCGGTATGATTTTTGATGCGATGGTGTTTTAAAACTACCCACTAGTATTAAATTTTTTATAAAATATTTGTATTAGAAATAAGAAATGTATATGAGCTATACTTACCTACTTAACCTATTTTAATTACTTTATATTTACTGTACGCTTTAAAATGCAATTTCGTAACCTACTTTTAATAAAATAGCCTGTAAGTTCCAATTAAGTGGAATTCCTATACGGAACCACGGACGAGTAAAAAATAAAGACTCCGTGTCACTAAGCTAAGTACTGACAGTAGAAGGAAGTAATGTATCTCTATCTGTAGATAGTATATTGGGAACGGCCGATAGTAAACTCCCCGAACAGATAGCAAATATGTGTATAAACATATTCAAAGCCTTCACAAAAAGTAAATTAAGCAGCAAAGGCTTTTACAATATCCAAGATTATTTAAATGATAACGCAGCCTGGAATTGAATTGATCTACTTAAGTGTGATTTGTTTAATGTGATTTTAATTGTTTGATGTTGTAATGCTTTTCGTTTGCTCACGAGTGAAACACTAATCTTTACTATGTAGCACTACACCCGGACACGTCTGCACGCAACCAATAGCCGATTAGAACTGGCCTTCGGCTGTACTGTGCATTCGTTAAATAGCACTCAACGTCATACGGTTAATGTCACTGTCGATGTCGTGACAGTGACAATGATAGTTAACACATACTCTGTTAAGACTAGATGTCAGTACACTACAGATATTATTCATATTATTTGATTTGTTTGATTTTAATTTTATCTATTTGATATTATTTATTTATTGTAATGAAATTAAGTGTATGACTGAACTTAAGCCATTCCATCAATGTTATGAGTTCAAAAAACGTTTTGATTTTGAAGCTCACTACAATTCCGACTGCAAAAAAACTATTAAAACGAAATCAAAAATTACGCTAAGCTTATACTTAGCTGTGTTTAAAGTGAGTAAAGCCTCAGCATAGTCTAAGTACGCCCTTGAGATTTCAGCTTTTTTTTAATGAAAATAAGGGACGAGACGAGCAAGACGTTCAGTTGATGGTAATTGATACGGCCTGCCTATTACAATGCAGTGCCGCTCAGGATTCTTGAAAAACATAAAAATTCTGAGCGGCTATACAATTGCGCTCGTCACCTTGAGACATAAGATGTTAAGTCTCATCATCAGCCCAGTAATTTCACTGGCTAGGGCACCCTTCAAACCGAAACACATAACTGCTTAACGACAGAAAAAGGCGCCTTAGAGTAATAGTTGTGTTTTTAAAATAGTTTTTACTCTAATGCTCCGACCGATAGTAGAATATATTACCGTATAGATGACCTGGCAGCCCGATCATTTGTGTGCGTTCGCCAGTACTAAATACTAAAGTCAAAGTCAAATAAAATTTATTCAATTAGGCTTAAACTAAGTGCTTTTGAATCGACACTATAAATATTTCTTTTAAAATTACTGAATCTACCTTAAGTTCGGAAAAAGTAGTAATTCCACCTTCGCACGACACGTCACAAGTTTGGATATCATCCCCACCATCTGGATGTGGGTCCTCCACAGTGCGGTTTACAAGGAGCTTTCTTCCACGTACTACAAAGCTGTGGAATGAGCTTCCTTATGCGGTGTTTCCGCGACGATACGACATGGGTACCTTCAAAAAAAGCGCATACTCCTTCCTTAAAGGCGGTCAACGCTCCTGTGATTCCTTTGGTGTTGTTGCAAGAGATTGTGGGCGGCGGTGATCACTTAACACCAGGTGACCCGTACGCTCGTTTGTCCTCCTATTCCATAAAAATAAAAAGTAGAGCTCGTGAGAAGAACATACAAGAAACTCAACGGCCACTCTTTTCAATCAAATAGAGTATTTTACAATGACTGTAATTTACATAACAAATTAGTTTTTAAAGTGATCCGTGTTGCATTCCATTATATGACCCGTATTCAAAGTTGAAAGCTTTTTAAATTTCAATTATTTTATATAAAAGTGTATTAAAGAATAAACTGTATAAATATAATCTATCGTAAATTGGATGCATTACCCTTTAGAGCTTCAATTTATTGTTTGTGTAAGGATGCTTCGTGAACATGACGGTCGTGATTACTGTCATAATTATTAATTGAGCCCAACAAATATGCATAAGCATGACTAAGGAACTAATGTCAGGCGTGGCTGACTTTTTACGACTTGTCGCGTGACGCAAAACTAATCGAGAACGCATGTATGGAAAATCAGCTGCTCATGCTTATAATCTTAACTGAAGTTAAAAGGAAAATTAATGCAGGAAGCAGTCGGTAATTTTCCTATTACCTGCATTATCTTTAAATGAGCACATTTATTTTAACAATAGAAACGTCTAGAATCTAGATTGACTATTACGACAGCATGGGAAAACGTCGAAAAAATTTATTATAACACTAGAAATAAGGGATTGCTTGTAACTAATTCTAGTAGCCTTCATAAGATACATAATAGCTTCAAGGGTAAATGTATACACTTCTATAATAAAGTCCCAGCCACTGTTCAGGCATTATCTATAAATAAATTTAAATGTCTTATAAAAAAATGGCTCTGTCATAAATCCTATTACTCCACTGCCGAATATCTAAATGATCGGACAGCCTGGGACTAGATTGTGATTATTTTACAGCGATAGAAATGACTGTACAATATTGTATATTTTTATTGAAAAGAGCGCAAAAAAGAATGCTGAGAGAGTTTCTTGCGCCGCTTCTTCTCTCTCACAGCGCCATTTGTTTCCGAAGCGGTAGTAGTATCTAGAAGCTGTTATTAGAAATGAAATCAAAAAGAATTCTAAAGGAATCAATTTTGAGAAAATAAACGCCTTTTATGCCTTTTGCCTTTTAAAAAATTGAGGTTAGAGTTAGCCTCTATTCTGAGAAATGCACGCACACTAACACAGTGTCATACAAATAGCGACTGTAAGACTTAACTTGACACGCACACTAAAGTAATAAATCTGGCATTTTTTTATCGGTTGTCTAAGAGCAAAAGACTCTAGATTCTAGACGTATAAATTATTATAAGAACTTTGATTTCATCTTGATCTTTGGTTTTTATAGTCATTTACGACTACCCATATAGCCCAGTGGTGAGTGGCCCTACTGGGCTAGAAGTCCCGGGTTCGAATCCCGGTAGGTGCAAACATTTATATATGACTAGCTGACCCGGCAAACGTTGTTTTGCCATATAAAGTATAATTCACGCGATAGTTTTATAAGTAATAAAATATTGCCTATATTATAGCCTGTACATCATTTTGTTCTATTGTCAATAGTTTTTGCAGCGCACGCAAAAATAGGTTTTCGATTTTACACCTTGTGTTACAACATAGCAAATTTATTACGGATCCCTAATTTTGAAAAAAAAACATAGCCTATAGCCTTCCTCGATAAATGGACTACTCAACACTGAAAGAATCATTCAAATCGGACCAGTAGTACCAGAGATTAGCGCGTTCAAACAAACAAACAAATACTTCTGCTTTATAATATTAGTATAGATGATGAATATGGATGTTTGTTTCCGAGTCATGATGGATGTTTATATGTATTTATGTATGTTTAACTAAGTATATTGTATTAAATATATCATTGTCTTGTACCCAAAGTTATGCTTAGTTTGGGGCAAGATAATTTGTGTTAATTTGTATCAATATATTATTATAACTAGCTGACTCAACAGACGTTGTTCTGTACATAATAAAAATAATACTGTTTTTTTATGAATTATAAATAATATTTCATAACATCGAGAATTATTTTATAAAAATGCTCCCTGTTGTTATAACGAAATTGTTTCACCGCAGAACTGTCAAACCGTGCGTCAATAAATTGTCTCATAGAAAATATGTCCATACAAAACAAATATTGGAAATAAAAATAATTATGTATCCCAAATCGAAATAAAAACTATCCCATCTATCAAGTTGGACCAAACTGCACTCCATGAAGTAATCCCCATTAAAATCCGTTCATTAGTTTAGGAGGTCATCACGGACAAACAACGTGTCACGTAATTTATATATATTAAGATTATTATTTATGCTGACCTTAAGGTCAAACTTAGCTTAAGTCAAGCCCAATGTTAAGTCAAGTTCGCAATTAAGTTTAACACTCTGCTAAGTTAATGTAAGTAAGGCCTGAGTAAAGTCTTAGTACGCTTTATAGATCTCAGTCACCACCAGGTGAACGTTTTGCTCCTTATAAAAAAAAGTTGAATAAAAGTTGCCTAATCTTGACTAACTTGAAATTTAAAAAATTACCAAAAACACAACCGACTACATATAAACTATTCCAAAACAATATAATATGAAAGGCATAAAAGGCATTCATTTTCTCAAAATTGATTCCTTTAGAATTCTTTTTGATGTCATTTCTAATAACTACTAGATACTGCTACCGCTTCGGAAACAAATGGCGCTCTGAGAGAGAAGAAGCGGCGCAAGAAACTCACCTAGCATTCTTTTTTTGCGATCTTTTCAATAAAAATATAGATACAATATTGTACAGTCATTTCTATCGCTATAAAATACACTCAATCACAATCACAATCTAGTACCAGGCTGTCCGATCATTTAGATATTCAGCAGTGGAGTAATAGGATTTACGACAGAGCCATTTTTTTTATAAAACACTTAAATTTATTTATAGATAATATGCACTAAAACGTAAACATACAACTGCGTATTCTTCTACAACTTAAATCAAATAATTTTTAGAGATCTCCTGAGTTAAATGAAATTAAAATTATTAGAATACCTAAAAGTCAATCAAATTATTAT
This sequence comes from Leptidea sinapis, assembly GCF_905404315.1. Lineage (NCBI taxonomy): Eukaryota > Metazoa > Arthropoda > Insecta > Lepidoptera > Pieridae > Leptidea > Leptidea sinapis. The sequence continues at coordinate 9,625,201 of NC_066293.1, read as the reverse complement.
GACAATATATCAATTATTGTAATTTTTTGAATCGGTGTCCTCTCGCCTCGTGCCTCGACACGTCGCGCGTGCGACACAAGCACATCTCACCTATAACTATGTATGTTGCGGCTGACGGAAAGCCCCAACTATCAAATAAAAACAGAATTATCAAAATCGGTTCACTCAGTCGAAAGTTCTGAGGAAACAAACAAAAGAAAGTCGAATTGAGAACCTCGTCCTTTATTGGAGTCGGTAATGAAGTTGCCCAAGCTTAACTAACTTGAGTCTAAGTTTCATTTCTCTTTTTGTTGTTCACACGCCAAAAAAAACTAAAAGCAATAATGACTCCGAAGTAAGTTCGTGAGCCAATTATAATTAATGCCGTGAACGAGAAACACTCATCGCATAAGCTCCGCTATCGGACCGGTTGAGGAAAATCATTGCAAGTAAACATTCATATGTAAAACGGAGGTCTATCGTGTCTTTCTGTTTAGAATATTGATTAGTTATTATTAACAACAGTAAAACTATATGTGTAATATTTTTTTTTTGTTAAAAAGGAGGGCAAACGAGCGCTTGGGTCACCTTTTTTTTATGACGTTCAGCTGATGGTAATTGATACGCCCTGCCCATTACGATGCAATGCCGCTCAGGATTCTTGAAAAACCCAAAAATCCTGAGCGGCACTACAATTTCGCTCATCACCTTGAGACATAAGATGTTAAGTCTCAATTGCCCAGTAATTTCACTAGCTACGGCGCCCTTCAGACCGAAACACCGTAATGTTTGCACATTACTGCTTTACGGCAGAAATAGGCGCCGTTGTGGTACCCATAATCTAGCCGGCATCCTGTGCAAAGGAGCCTCCCGATCCCTATTAATATCAGTCACAGATTACTATCTTTAATAATATTAACTTCATTTTAATGAAAAATAATCTTAAATAAATATACATCTATATACAGCCTCTTGCTGATAGACAACCGACGAAAACAGGCCAGGTTTATTACTTTAGTGTGAGTGTTACACTCGCAATTTGTATGTCACTTTGTGTTAGTGTGCGTTCATTGCTGAAAATAGAGGTTAGCTGTCAAACTAATTTCCTTAGATAATTTATATAGATCTACACAAATAAAATTTGAAAAATAAAATTTTATGAACGATGCGGGATTCGATGCCACGACATCTGGCGTTCCGTGCCGGTGCTCTAACCAGATGAAGCCACAACCTGAGAGTTGAACAAAGCAAACAGAATTTTATAACGAGGTGGTACTCGAACGGTTAGCTGTTAGTTGGTTAGAGCACCGGCACGGAACGCCGGAGGTCGTGGGTTCAAATCCCGCATCGTTCATAAAATTTTGTTTTTCAAATTTTATTTGTGTATTAATCCTAGAAGTTAGGGTTATCACTTTAAAAATATTACATATTGTATATATCAAGATATATAAATGATCTAAGGAAATAATATTTAAAAAATAATAATTTCAGTGTACAATATTGCACAATTTGCAAAAATTATAAACTAAAACAGAAAAATAACAAATAGATATTTTTTTTATTTAAAGAATGGATACAAAATATAAGAATATATTTATACCGAGAGAAACCCGGTCGCAACACGTTGTATCAAACCATGACGTCATACGAAACAGGTACATAACGTGATAACTTACGTTGACTTAACAACACGGCCCGCGTTTAATGCAGTCGCGAAAATGATTCCATTGAAATGTGTCGTTTTTGTGAATTTATCGCGGTTAATACTTGCGTCGGTCTTAATTCAATATACACTTGCGGTGACAAGTGAACAAATTGTTAAATACTTCGAAAATAAAGGTATCAACAAGGAAAATGGTGGAAGTACAGACTTTAGTTCCGGCATTCATGATTACGATACCAATTTGAGTGGACACCATAAGGATAAAAGAAGTTATTATTTAGCGATACCACCAGGGGTCGCTCCTACGTATTCTAAGAGAAAAATAACAACAGCGAAGTATTCAAGCAAAGCTTATCCGGATTACATCGACTACGGTGGTTTTGTGGCGGCATCAACGCGAAAACTCATCGTGAAAGGAAAAAAAAATAATCACACTTCAAAGAATGTAGGCAACTCGAAAAATAATACCGCAAGATCTTATTACGCAATTCTGAGTGATTCAGATATACCGGGTGTAACACATAACGTTAAACTCGACGGTGCAATCCGGCCGTATCCAACGAAGACAACGCAGAAAAACGGGGCTAAGCAAAATACGCCAAAACCGACGACTAAACGAAACGAAGCAAAGAAAAATAAGCCAAAACCGACAGTGAAACGAAACGAAGTAAAGAAAAGTACGTCCAGAGCGACGACCACAAAGCCGGTGCGGAAAACTACGAAAGCATTGCCGGAGAAAAGATCGAGTGATGAGGAGATTTCAAATAACAATTCAAGGGACAACAGTGGCCAAAATAATGCTGAGCAAACGAGACGTACCAAATCGCATAATGAACAAACCCATAGACACAAGAGAAGCTACTATTTACCAGTGCGTGACGTTCCCGATATAAACCAACGGCGTAGATCCAAAAATCCAGGATACTACCCGCTGAGCCACAGTTCGATTCCGGGACAACAGGACGATGTGTTCAACTTTGATGGAGGTCCAGTTTACCCTTATCCAAAACATACGCCAAATCATAAATCGGAAAATTTTAATCATGATTATTATAGAGATGGTAATAATGCACAAGAATACGGTTACGAAGAAACTAGTATGGGTATATACCATAGACATGGAAATAAACCCAACCATGGCAGTAATATAATTGGTCTACTCAGACAAGACAAAGAGGAGGAAAATCAAGATAGAAACAGACATGAGTATTATAGTCATGACGACCAAGACAGAAACAGGCGTGTTAACCATAGACATGGCGGGGATGATAATAGGCATAGACATAGACAGCATGGAGAATATGGCAGTGGTATTATCAATTATAGAAGAAATAGAGTTATACCCACATATACAAGTGAGTCTAATCACGAGACTAAAAAGTTAAACATACTCCAAAGTGATAGAGAAAGCGATAAAGATAGTGAAGAACATAGCTTTGAGGACAGTGATGAAGACAGTAATGAAGACAGTAATGAAGAAAGTGATGAAACTCGAAAGCCATTCTTTGGACCAAGAGCTAGAGACACATATTTAAAATTCAAAAGAAGCTATTACATACCAATTTCACGACAAGACGATATAGACTCAACGAGAGACAAACCTAACATTACGGGATACTATCCAATAAGCCACAGTTCTATACCGGGACAAAAAGACGATGTGTTCATATTTGGTGGTGGTCCCGTTTATCCTTTTCCAAAAGAGGAGAAAAACAAAAACCCAGCGACTATAAACCCAGGTGGAAACAAAGATGTAAAAGAGAATGAGGAAAATGATAAGAAGAAAAGCAAAAACACAGCAACTATAAACCCAGAAGGAAACAAACATATAAAAGATAATGATGAAAATGATAATGAGAAAGAAAAGGGGCATAAACATGCGCATCAATTACAAAATGGAGAAAAAGAAAACAAATGTGAAAGTAGTACCGAAAAGCCTAACAAAAGAATGACCACTAAAAATACTTACGCTAGTGACAATGATTATGCTGATTATGGAGGATTCGAAGCGATACAATCACCAAAACCAAAATTAAATTGCAATGAAGACAAGGAGGGAAGTTACGGTACGTCTCCACGTATCCCAGACAGAATGGGCCAAAATTACGATAAATTAAATAATAATAGAAATACTGAAGGGGATGTTATTAAAGATGAAAACGAGGATAGAAATAGCACAGAAAAAATAGACGATAGACAACAAACTGAATTCGAACAAGGAAGCAAAGAAGATATAAATAACTCCGAACACAAAGCTCATGCGCAACATATTGAGCCAAACGATGGTGATAAAATATTTAAACCAAAGATGAAAAACATCAACCGTAGACTTAAAAGAAGCTATTACATACCCGTTACTGATGATAATAGCGCACATGGGAATAAGAAGAAAAACGAAGGATACTATCCTTTAAGCCACAGTTCTATACCGGGTCAAGATGACGACGTCTTCAATTTCGAAGGTGGTCCCGTTTACCCCTATCCAAAAGACAGGCCTCGAGGTGAAATACCACATCGAAATGACAATAAACATGGCAACAAACCAAATCGAGAAGACAGCGAGGAAAATAAATTAGATAATGCAAAAAATGAAAGCAGCAAAAACGAGGGTATCCTCACTAAGATTTGGAATGGTGTAAAGAGCATCTTTAGCAGAAAGAAAAGGGATCTAACTAAACAGACAGACAGTAAAGGTATTACGAATTTCTTCAATAACGTGTACGGAAAAATACAAGAATATACACAGGGTAGTGAAGTATACGTTATAAACAATGAGAACATTTACAAAGAAAAGCCTAATAATTATATGAAAAACGGAAGACATAGCGAGAAATTATTACAGGATTACATTGGCAATGAAAACAAATTCAACGATATGCCGAACTATGCCAATAAAAATAACAACAATTTCAAGTTTGTCTACAATAATAATTATAGAGGCGACAACATAGCATATGTTCAAGCGAATCCCATAACTTATAACACGAATAACGAACTCACACACACAGATTACAGAAATAACGAACACGGAATTACACAGAACAACCCTATTATAGATGTCAACAGCAACGAAATTAGCGGTTCTTCCATAACAGATTTGCCGGAAGCAGATTCTAAAGTTAAGGAAGGTTGTATTTTCTGCAGTTCTGTTCGTTGTCCAACTTCTTACGTTATAAGAGGTTTTATTTGTAGACCTGTAGGTTAAGTTTTGATGTGCTTTTATATTTTTATAATAAAAATAGTATTAATACCTGTATTTGTTTAATTTACCAAAGTAAAATTAAATAAGAAATTATTGAAGTGACAACTTCTTCGTGGGTAAGCCGTTTCGTAACGTAACGCGTTACGGCGCCAGTCTATCTGGCTTCCCTTTCACTCACGCATACGACATCGGTAGGCAGGCTCCTCCTCTCTCACTCTCTAACCAATTGTTACTTTTATAAGACTAAATAATGATACTAATAATGTTTAATAATCTTTCCTTATATAATCATATAAACATACAAAAAAATATTATAATCAAAAAAATAAAAAAGTTATAATCAAAGCTTTTTTCTTACACCTTAAACTTACACTAAATGTACACTACTCTGTGTCCGAGTGCAATCTTAAACGGAAATCCGAGGCACAAGAAATAGAACAGTATCTTAACTCAGCGGTCTCCTTGAAGTTTATACCTACATCTGAACGGAGCGCTAGGGTTGGTAAATACAAAAAGACAATTTAACTCGGACAGCGACCAGTCTCGGCGGCATACGGAGTGGCACTCAATAGTTTTGTCTCCCCAAGATTACTTAGCGGCCGCATAAATAGTACGTGTGTGTGCGTACGTCGATTCGGGCGCTCTAGTATAAAGTTAAAGTACTGTTCAATTACTGTATTGTGTCCTAGGCGCGTGTCGCTCTTTAGGTACCACAACATGCTTACGGGCACGCAGAACCCTCGAGGTTGCTAAGCAGTCGGTTGTCAAACGTACAATTCGACCGCCCGTGTAGGTTTTATTCCAGTACTATTTTTAATTTTGTGCCCATATTATTTACTTTTATTTGCTTTTTTAATCAGAGTAAAATTTCTTTAAATTTGGAAAAAAATGGAAATTATTTAAATTTGGTTTCACAAAATTTGTAGTTCAATGTTATGTAATAGTTATTTATGCAACTGTTGTGTAATAAAGGGTATTAAAACACGAATGTGGATTGATCACACGAGGCGAAGCAGAGTGTGATAATAGTGTCACATGAGTGTTTTAATACCTAATTATCAACAGTTGCATACAAAACTTTATCTACACCCAGAATATGAATCCTCAAAAAGATTCTGGGACTGTTAGCTTACTGCTAACATTAAAACACCAGTCCTAGTAGTAACCTAATATCACTCATTACTGATTATATACAAATAAACTAAGTATTAATGAAACAATTATTTATTTTAGTAGTAATTTACATTTTGTATAGTACAATAATTAAAATTCACTCGAATATAATGTTCCTTTGCAGCGTTTAAAATGAATCGCTCATTTTTTGTAAACAAAACAATAAAAATATCGAAGAAAAATGGCGGGGATTCGAATAACCTACTTTTTTTTACGGTACGCGACGTTCTGGGAGTATGGAGCGCGCGTAAATGTAAATGTTCTTTGTTCGCATCGAGCAATAAGAATGTGGCTGTATGTCGAAACTCTTTGCGCATGAAGGGATAAAAAAAAACATAGGAGTGTTGTTAGGAAATTCAGTACAACATTACAACACTCTTTTGGATGATGTAATGGTTATTAGAACATTGGGTGTTTTAATGTTGGCAATAAGCTAACTGTTTCAGAATCTTTAATAGAGGATTTAAAGCATGGGTGTAGATAAACAATATATGTATATATAATAAAACATACGTATACATTATCAAGATACCTGAGTAGGCAATGTAAGAAGGTAATTATTTTGTTTAGTTTAGTTGTGTTCGAAAAAAGTAGAGCTCGAGAGAAGAACACACAAGAAACTCAAGTGCCATTCTTTTAAATAAATAAAAAAACACTTTTTTGAGGTCAAACCTTGTAACTATTAACGATCGTATTTCAAAGAACGTATTTAATAACAAACTACTGTAATAATAGAATTTAAAACATTTTAATCGACCACCCCGCACCATTGTTACAACTTGAATGCCAGTATTTGTAATCAACTGACAATGTCACATTGGTGTTTATTTATTTATTATAGACACACCAACAAGCTATTCTAAACTAAACAAAAATAAGAAAAATATAAAACAAACATTATGAACAGAATAGCTTTCTTACAGGTATGTACAGCTCTGTTGTATTATTTAAGATAATTTTAGTACAAAAAACGCAAAGTACTTTAAAGACTAATAAATGTGAAAAATACAAATTATTTCTTATGTTGAATATGAGTAAAACAAACAAACCATAAATATAATTAAAAACTATTATAAATAACACTGTTGCAAAGTCTTTTAAATTGTAGCACCGACATCGCAAACATATCCATGGAGTCAAAATTATTATCAAGGAGCTCATTAAATGAACTCATAGAGCGCTGCAGAATAGAGAGATGAAAGAATTCACGATTAATAAGCCTTGCACCGGGGCGGGGTATATTGAAATCAATTTGTCGTTATATTTCTGGCGCACTAACAATACCATTACATAATTTAAATAAAAATAGCAAATCTTGAATATGACGACCATTTTGGAGAGATTTTAATTTAAAAATATTTTGCCTCTGGCTGTATGATAAACATGAACTGCTATGTTTTGGGTGTAAGGATGCTTCGTGAACAATATGGTCGTTGTAATGCTCCTCGTTTGCTCAAGAGTGAAACAAATAATCTTTAATATGTCGAACTACATCCGGACACGTCTGCACGCAACCAATAGCCGATTAGAACTGGCCATCCGCTGTACTGTGCATTCGTTATATAGCACTCAACGTCACACGGTTAATGTCACTGTCTATGTCGTGACAGTGACAATGATAGTTAACGTATACTCTGTTAAGACTAGATGTCAGTACACTACAGTCGTGATTACTGTCATAATTAGTAATTGCATCCAACAAATACAATGACTTATTAACTATAACAGGTCGGTCTGGCACCACAAGAAGCACCCGTTCACGAGTTGATACAAGGATCTGCCATGGTTCTCTTTGCACATATTTGAGGGACTCGCTACACGATACCGCCGCAAGCAATTCCATTTAATGAATTGGACGTAGTTCCTAAAAAATGTTCCAAACCACAAACATCACATTTTAAGGAATTCCTGTTTAAAGTTTAATAAATATTAGTCTATTCCATACATGTGGGTAGGGCTACTAACGGCCGTTCCCAATATTCAGTCTATCTGTTACTTGAGATAGAAATCGTAACTATCGTTGACTTTTCTGTCCCAATAAACTTATCGACGGTAACTCACCTTCTCCGTACACGCTGTCTGTCAATGGGACAACGTATAGCTTACCAGCGATAGAAGTTTGTATGGATATTGCAATTCACGCGTCCCAATATAAGGCGATAAGAAAGACTTATTGGGTATATTGGGACAGCTTCAGACTATTGACAGCTAATTACTGACAGTAGAAGGTAGTAATTTATCTCTATCTGTAGATAGTATATTGGGAACGGCCGTTAGTCATGTCATTTAACGAGTGACAGTAGGGCTGACATTTTCTGTCAGTCGGTTAGTATGAATCACGTGACCAGTTTTGTGTTCTTAACTCAATTTCGACATGATTGTGGTTTGGATCGTTTTTCTGGAATCACGTCCAATTAATACGTGTATTCTGTGTGGTTGGACCTTAATAAATAATGTATTCGAAAATATATAGACTTACTTGGAGGCCTCAACTGCTGAGGGTGTTCCACCAGGTTGGTGATGGCAGCCTCGTTCAGATTATCGATGATGTCATCAGCACCGATGTTGCAGTCCTCGACGCGTTGCGTCTCTGTCCGTTGGTCAGGGTTACGTTTGCGGGCCTCTCGCTCCTCTGACGTCATCAGTATAACACTGTCCCACCTGAGCGATTAAAAGTAAAAATACCTTCAATAAATGTGTTTTATTTGTATTGACATACTTTAAACAAGTAGACAATCGCCTATTAAAAAGTCGTGTGAAATAATGTCCGAGCGCCGCTGTATATACGTATACATTAACTTGTACAGATAACATTAAAAAATTCATTCAAATTAACACCTTATTTCGTGGCAGTAATGTTCGAAGTAGCTCGGACGCGAACTCGGAGGTAAGAACATTTTGTTTTAGCATATGAAATATAATTATTTAGCAAAATGATTAAAAACGTCAAGTTAGTTACACAATTTTGTTAATTTAAAGCGGCACTGCTATATACACTGATATGCTGTTATTTGGACAGTTTTTCACAATACACTTAGTCATTGCGTGACGTTGTATTCAAAGCGCGGTCGAAACACAACTGAACGAAAACTCTACTTAATAAACGCGTAGGCAGAGTTTTGCTTCAGACAATTTTTGAGCGTGATTGTGAGTCTAGTTGTTTATTATTAACGATTATTCGGCACTTTAGTTAAAAAAAGATGCTCACAGGGCAACGACCCAGCGCGGCGGGTGTTAACAATAATCAATACTGAAAAGTAATAAGTGCGGTTGCCTCACCCCTCTCAACCACGTGAGTCTTTTGCCCGTTTAGCTCCTCTTATATAAATAATAAGTTACCTTTTTTATGTAAGACAGTATAAACGACTGAACGGGTCACTTGATGTTAAGTGACCCGGGAGGAAACACAAGAGCGTTGCCAAAAGACGTGTACGCGCTTTTTTTTAAAGTACCAATGTCGTACCATCCCGGAAACACCGCACAAGGAAGCTCGTTCCACAGCTTGGTCGTACGAGGAAGTTCCTTGAAAACCGCACTGTGGAGGAACGCCACACATCTAGATGGTTGGTATGACATCCAAATATGTGGCAGGAATCACGTGAAACAGCTCTTCGGAAAACTCCCCATGATAAATGCGGTAGAAGACACACAATGAGGCGACATCTCTACGCTACTACTTACCATTCAATGTCTGGCACTCTGTCGGAGTCCGGAGTATCCGCTGCTAACAGGGCCAGCTTAGTCGCTGAAGAGATGCCAGTCTTCCTCGCGATCTGAGATATCTCACCCTGGAGTTTCTCCAGTTGCGCCTAATGAGAGAATATACTACCGTTAGAAGGATTAGAGAGTACACGAATGTTGCTGAATTAGCGGAGTTATTTTCACAGCATCATGACGTACGATATATTACTATGGGGTCATGCTGCTGACATTGATATAGTGTTTGCTCTGCAAAAGAGAGCTGTTCGTGCTATATATCAGCTTGGTTATAGACAGTCACTCAAAGAAAAATTTAAAGAAATAAATATTATGACTGTTCATTGTCAGTACATTTATGAAAATTTAATATATGTTCACAAAAATTGTCACCTTTTTGCTCTAAATAATTATTTTCATTATTATAACACTAGAAATAAGGGATTGCTTTTAACTAATTCTTGTGGGCTTCATAAGATATATAATAGATTTAAGGGTTAATGTATACACTTTTATAATAAAGTCCCAGTCACTGTTCAGGCATTATCTATAAATTTAAATGTTTTATTAAAAAATAGCTATGTCGTAAATACTACTCCACAGCTGAATATCTAGGTAGCTAAGGTAAATAGGTAGATTATAATTATTTTATAGCAATAATGACAGTACAATGTTGTATATTTTATTAAAAAGAGTGCAAAATAAGAATACTCGGAGAAGAAAGACAGAGAAATTGAATGGATTTACTGAAAAGTTAAATGTATATTGTGTGCATTATTGAAAGTGTTATTGTTTAATAATTAATATATAATTGAAAAAAAGTTGATTAATTATTTAATTATAAATAAAATAAATAATAAATATTGACACACTTTTACAAAAATTATCTTGCCCAAACTAGGCATAGTCTCTGTACTATGGGTGCAAGACAACGATATATTTAATACAATACACTTACTTAAGCATACATAAATACTTATAAACATCCATGACTTGGAAACATATTCATCATATAAGTGCACCTACCGGGATTCGAACCGGGGACCTGCTGAGTAGGCAGGGTCACTAACCACTGGGCTATAGAGGTCGTTCAGTTGATTGTTTAAAAAATTATGAAATTTTAATACTAAACGTTCTAAGTTTTCAATTCTATCGGCAGTCTACAGCTGCCAAATTTTTTTTTCATCATACCTTCATTCTAAGCCGCTCTGCCATCTGCCGGAACTTGCCGGGCTCATGGAAGCGCAGTGCCCGCTTGGCTCGTACCGCCGGTTTGCTGGCCACACGCTCGTCGATCCAAGACGCCTCCGTGATCACATCGCTGGACGCCTGGCCCGACAGCTGTGCCTTGAACTCCTCGCGTCGTTTCGCGCGGATGTTCGCCTGAAAAATGTTTATTGTTACTTATTGATGTTATACGCAATAGAGGGCTATGTTTGGAGTTTCCCTGCGTGTTCGAATCCGAAATGAGGAGATTCGTAGGAGAACTGAAGTCACTGGCATAGCCCAAATGATTGCGAAACTGAAGTGGCAGTGGGCAAGGCACATAATTAGTTCGAGAGACAGATGGTCGGTGGGGCAGTAAAGTTTTCAGTCCCGCAAGATGGACGACGGTTTGGTCAAGATCGCCGGAATAGGTTGGATGAGGGAAGCACAGGACCGATCTATGATGAGATCTTCGGGGGAGGCCTTTGTCCAGCAGTGGACGTCTTCCGGCTGATGATGATTCAAGTTATACTTCTTTTGGCACGTTGGGAAAAATAATCAGAGTGAATTTATACGTTACGCGCGCACACCATGTATGGACATGAATAATAATGTATTATGAAATTATGAATGTTTGCGGTAAAGTGGTCTAACAATAGACTTACGATGATATCTATAGGGTGTACTAAGACTTTGCTCAGACTTTACTTACGTAATACTTAGCCGAGTTCAAGCTTAGCACAAATTTTCTACCGCTAGCATTGAAAATAATCCAAATTTGTATTTACTTTCGTTAAGGCTCCCTTGCATAGGAAGATGGCTAGATTATGGCTACCACAAAAGCACCTAAAATACTCAATGTATTACTTTTTTAACAGAATTGACGTGAGCAAGTTGTTCATAAGATGGTTAGTGATATGCCATACCCATACGCCATGCCCATTACAATGCAGTGCCGCTCAGGATTCTTGAAAAACACAACAATTCTGAGCGACACTATAATTGCGCTCGTTACCTTGAGACATAAGATGTTAAGGCTAATTTGACAAGTACACAATAATGCTCACACATTACTGTTTCACGGCAGAAAAAGGCGCCGTTGTGGTACCCATAACCTAGCCGGCATCCTGTGGAAAGGAGCCTTTGTAATTGCCAGGAATCAAATATCATACCTTTAGTGTGGGTGCGACTTGTGTCAGATGTACTCTGCGGCCAGTGGGATCCACTGTGCGACCTTCGCGGTCGAGAATCAGCGGCGCGGGCCCAGAGAGCCCAGGCTGCAAGGCGCCACCTGAACAACATCATCTGTCAGAGCATATATCATAGCCTTTGTGGTGGCGAATCAGCTCAAGCCAAAAAACAATAAAAGAGGTATATTTACATATTTTTTTCAATATACTCTATTACCAGAAGAAGGTTATGGCCAAAAAAAACATGACACAAAATTCCAAAGTTATTGTTAAAAAATCATAATGTAAATCAATTTCTTAATGATGGAACGACGTTGGCGTCAGGGTATTTTATAATAAATTTAATTGTAACGAAGTTATATTGCGATCACGAAAGAAAAGCCCTCTAAGTTTCTTTCGTCCGTTCTTCTCAGGTCTGAGACTTGGAATGGTAGTTTATGTTTGATTTTGCAATGGTTGATCATCACCACCCATTCCAAAATCCTACAAAAATGATCACCCAGTCATATTATATAACTTTATTATTTCACGAAACTCTAATTAATCTGGATGTGTCACGTTTCTCAACAGTGTCAGTTTCAAGGAACTTTCTTCCAAACACTAAAAAAGCTGTGGAATGAGCTTCCTTGTGTGGTGTTTCCGGGACGATAAGACATGGGCACTTTTCTTTAAGGCCAGCAACACTCATGTGATTCCTCTGTTGTGGGCGGCGGTGATCACTATACAGCAGGGGACCCAAACACTCGTCTGCCCTCCTCTTCCACAAAAAAATCTTAATTTAACTATGGAATACTGTAAGCGGCAGTTAACATCTTACCTGACAACTTCTTCTGTATCCTAGCTTGAAGTTCTGCTATCTTCTGTTGCTTCTCTAGCTCTTCTGCCGTCATCATACCCTGTACTGAAATGAAGGTCCACTTTTAATATTTGTAATGGAATACAAGTAAAAATATATTGCAAGTAAATGTTTTACAAAATTCATTTAGATTCACTATACTCTGGTCACCCGGGGCGAAATTAACTATGAAGCTAAAGTGATTAATTAGTTAGAAGTAAAAACTTCTTTAGCAGCATTGGGCACTTTTTAGTAGGGGAAAATCTGTTGGGTTCGCGTCACCGACGTGCTCATTACTAGCGCACCCGATAAATAATTAAAAAAATAAGTATAATAATAGACACTTTTTGGATGGTTTCACCCATTTCTCATGAGTTTACGTCACCGAAATGCTTAATGCAGTATATCTGTAGCTATACAGCTGACGTATTGTGCAACATTAGTGCTGTATATCTTATAAGTGAAAATGAATGGATTTAGTAAAAAGTTCAATGTGTTTTCTACTGATAACAGCTTTTTAAGGAATGGATCCACTACTGTGCGTCGATTATAAAGTGACATCATTATAAAGTGTTTCAGCCGCAAGCCATAGATGGCCTTATGAATGATGCAGGAATTATGATATGCCAGGTATCTAGTGAAGAATCTTTGTAGTCTCTCTAGATGTTGATGTGCTCATTGGGGACTCCACACAACTGATGTAAACTCTAGTTTGCTGCAAACCAGTGATTAAAAAAACATTATTTTGGTTTGAGGAGAAACAAATCCTTTGGTGTGTCTTTTACGGAAACCTAACATTGACATATATAGTTCAAAGTCAATAAACTTTATTCAATTACGCTTAAAGTAAGCGTTTTGAATCATCGTTCTAAATATTTAATTTAAATTATTGAATCTAAGATATGATCGGAAAAAGTGGAGCTAGTGAGAAGAACGTACAAAAAACTAAAAGGTCACTCTTTTAAATCAAATTGAGTATTTTACAATCGCTGTAATATACATATCAAATAAGTTTGTTTGGTGCTGCAACCAATATATGAATTGTATATATCAAATATTTCATAAAAAGTAATCTATACTAATATTATAAAGCTGCAGTGTTTGTTTGTTTGAACGCGCTAATCTCTGGTACTACTGGTCCGATTTGAATGATTCTTTCAGTGTTGGGTAGTCCATTTATCGAGGAAGGCTATAGGCTATGTTTTTTTTTCAATATTAGGGATCCGTAGTAAAATTGCTATATTGTAACACAAGGTGTAAAATCGAAAACCTATTTTTGCGTGCGCTGCAAAAACTATTGACAATAGAACAAAATGATGTACAGGCTATAATATAGGCAATATTTTATTACTTATAAAACTATCGCGTGAATTATACTTTATATGGCAAAACAACGTTTGCCGGGTCAGCTAGTAAAAAATAAAACTGTATAAATATAAATCATCATATATTGGATGCACCAATCTTTAGAGCTTATTATTCACTTAAAAAAATTGCCAAAACCCTCACCAGGTCTCGAGTACAGAACAGGTTTGATGACACTGGGCGGAGGTATGTTCTGGCTCTGCGCCATCTGGACTTTGATCTGCTGTGCCGTTGCAGCTGCTAAGTTCACCTTGCCCTTGTCTCCTTTAATGGCCATAAGGGAGCGCTTCCTTTCCTCAATCTCCTTTTGAGCATTCGCCATCATCAGCTGGAAACAGACGCAGCAAAAACTATTACTCCAACTAAATAATAAATTGTTTAGAATTGAAATCAATTTCCTAATATGTAATTATTGGGGAAGAGCAACTGTAGATAAGTAGATCCTGTAGATGGAGACACAATGTGAGAGTCGAACAAGACATACCAAGACAAACAAACCATGTGTAACTCAAACGATTGACCCAATTGGTAAGAACACTTGGACGGAACCCGAGTGGCGCGGGTTCGAGTCCCGCATTGTACATAAATTTTGGTATAAATTACATTTGTATATTTAAAGAAGTGAGGGACATCGACTAAGAAGAAAAGTGTGCTTACATTGACTTTAAACACACTTTTGCCATTCCACTATGAGACCACTAGGCTTAAGATTTATTATTATTGTACAATTTATTGTATAATTTATTTTCATAGTATTATGTCCTATGGTATATTGTTATGGGGCAGTGCGGCCGATATTAATACTATATTTGTGCCGCAGAAGAGGGCTATTCGCGCGATTTATAACCTAGGTCCTAAAGAATCATTAAGAGAAAAATTTAAAGAAATAAACATTTTGACTGTTGCTTCTCAATACATTTTTGATAATGTTTTGTATGTTCATAAGCACATTGAGGAATTTTCTAGAAACTGTGACATTCATAATGTTAACACGAGGAACAAACATAAACTTGTTGTGCCTACTACTCGGTTGGGTCGAGTTAGTAAGTCTTTTGTTGGGCGATGTATATGCTTCTACAATATGATCCCAGAAAATGTACAAAACAAATGTGTTACGAAATTTAAAAGAATTGTTAAAAAAACGTTTGTGTGGGAAAGGTTATTATAGCATAAACTATTTTCTTAATGACACCACGGACTGGGAATAAAGCGAACACCCTCAGGCTCTTTAATTATAAATGTTTATTGTACGATATTACATTGTAATCCATATTTTATATTTAAAAAAAAAGCCCGCTGAGTTTCTTGCGCCCATTCTTCTCAGGTCTGAGGCCATCGTGACTAGAAAGGTCAAGTCGGCAGAATGTCTCGTTTTATATCTCAAAATTAAGTGCTAATTTAGTGCTGATAACAGATATTTGGTGCTGTGATAGGGGGACTAAAAATGAGAACACTGCTAACTTTTCATTCAGCTAGCAGTGTACCATTAATGACTAAAAAGGTCAAGTCGGCAGAATGTCTCGTTTTATATCTCAAAATTTAGTGCTAATTTAGTGCTGATAACAGATATTTGGTGCTGTGATAGGGGGACTAAAAATGAGAACACTGCTAACTTTTCATTAAGCTAGCAGTGTACCATTAATGACTAAAAAGGTCAAGTAGGCAGAATCACTCGTTTTATATCTCAAAATTTAGTGCTCATTTAGTGCTAATTTAGTGCTGAGGCAGTCTCTTTTGAATGGGTGGCAGATTTTGACGTTCAATAAGTGATTTTAAATCCTATTTTGAATAAAAATATTTGAATTTGAATAACTGTTGGTTCTCCAAACTCTAGTAAATAAATTAATAATATATATACCTTGATTTTATCAGCACTCAATCCAGTCATCTTCGACCCAACAGTCTCACCATCCAGCAGTATTGACGGTAAATCAATACCATTATCGTTCCTCTCGCTGCGCTCTTTGTCATCTCTGTCTCTATCTCTTTCTTTATCGTGACGGTCCCGTCTGTCGTCCCGATGTTCATGTCGGTCGTCGTGTCGTGACCTAAAAGACGTTTTATTTTTGTAGATTTAAAAATTCACTTTAAAATATATACTTTATAATATAAAAATAAACAATTACGGTATTTAAAACTGGTATGTAACATTTCAGAGTGATTTGATTTGTTTCAGATTTAATAAAAAAAAATATAAAACTTTCTTCTTAAACGTGACACAGACCAATACTGTAAATGCTGGTAAATTTGTTAACACCGATCAAATGCATACGTCTGTAAAGCTAGAAAGGTCAAGTCGGCAGAATCACTCGTTTTATATCTCAAAATTTAGTGCTCATTTAGTGCTAATTAAGTGCTGATAACAGATATTTGGTGCCGTGATAGGGGAACTAAAAATGAGAACACTGCTAACTTTTCATTAAGCTAGCAGTGTACCATCGTGACTAGAAAGGTCAAGTCGGCAGAATCACTCGTTTTATATCTCAAAATTTAGTGCTCATTTAGTGCCGATAACAGATATTTGATGCTGTGATAGGGGGACTAAAAATGAGAACACTGCTAACTTTTCATTAAGCTAGCAGTGTACCATTCGTGACTAGAAAGGTCAAGTCGGCAGAATCACTCGTTTTATATCTCAAAATTTAGTGCTCATTTAGTGCCGATAACAGATATTTGATGCTGTGATAGGGGGACTAAAAATGAGAACACTGCTAACTTTTCATTAAGCTAGCAGTGTACCATTCGTGACTAGAAAGGTCAAGTCGGCAGAATCACTCGTTTTATATCTCAAAATTTAGTGCTCATTTAGTGCCGATAACAGATATTTGATGCTGTGATAGGGGGACTAAAAATGGGAACACTGCTAACTTTTCATTAAGCTAGCAGTGTACCATTCGTGACTAGAAAGGTCAAGTCGGCAGAATCACTCGTTTTATATCTCAAAATTTAGTGCTCATTTAGTGCTAATTTAGTGCTGATAACAGATATTTGGTGCTGTGATAGGGGGACTAAAAATGAGAACACTGCTAACTTTTCATTAAGCTAGCAGTGTACCATTCGTGACTAGAAAGGTCAAGTCGGCAGAATCACTCGTTTTATATCTCAAAATTTAGTGCTCATTTAGTGCCGATAACAGATATTTGATGCTGTGATAGGGGGACTAAAAATGAGAACACTGCTAACTTTTCATTAAGCTAGCAGTGTACCATTCGTGACTAGAAAGGTCAAGTCGGCAGAATCACTCGTTTTATATCTCAAAATTTAGTGCTCATTTAGTGCTAATTTAGTGCTGATAACAGATATTTGGTGCTGTGATAGGGGGACTAAAAATGAGAACACTGCTAACTTTTCATTAAGCTAGCAGTTTACCATTCGTGACCGCGTTATAATACAGTTGGAGCGAGAGGCACATCAGCTTATAATTTAGTGCTCAATTAGTGCTGCCTGTAAAAGCAAACAGATTTTTCAAAAAAAAAATTTCAGTTTTTATTATAGATAACTGCTGACATAACGATACGAGCAACCATAGATCTGAAATATGACTTTAAAATCGGTATTGGTGAAATTTAAAAGAGTTACAAATTAGTGCTCAATTAATGCTACCGGTAAACCCAGAAAAAATTTTAGAAAAATCATTTTTCAACTGCCCGCTAAAAAATCGAAGGTTTTCAATAATCGAAAAGTTATGGGTATTATTCTGTATTGCAAATATCGAGTTTTCATCAGATCTCAACGTTACAAGGTAACAGAAAACTACTCGCGATGTAGCCGCTGTGTGTGTGTGTTAAAAAAAAGAGGAGTTGCACTCGGGGACTGCCGCGGTAAAGCTATTGCATTGCATTTTTTATCAACTTATGCAATTATAGTAATTTATTTATTTTATTTATGCAGTATTTTTTTCCTATGTGTTTTTTTATTTGATATTAATTCAAGTTACACTTTTTGAGCGTGGTGACCGATAAGAAAACGAATTTTTTTCTTTTATTAAATAAATGAGAAGTTAATATTGTTCAAAATATTTTTATTATCTTACAATACATGTAGTTTATTCAGGAATATTTATCATTTAAACTATAGGTTTATGGTAACTGGAATAAGAAACATTAGTTTCAAACTTGATATCTAAATATCTGGAAAATACCGCGTCAATGGTGGTCCCATATTTTGGTGTGGATTCATTTCAAATTCAATATTTTCGAAAGAAAAGTTGTCAACCGCTCTGATTTTTTATCAGCGAAGTTGATGTTTAAATCGCCAGCCAAATTTGTGGAAATTTATAACCATTAGCACCAAGTATTTTCGGCCCTTCTTCTTTTTTTCGGATACACAAGTGATCCAAAAAAGTGTAAAGAAACTGGTAAATTTATTTATCGTAGTTATATATTTTAACACAAGATGGCACTCGGTTCTCATTGAATGAACCACAACTGTCGACTGACACATTTTCATATTATTAATATTTCAAAAACAAGAATGAAAATAAAAAAGTAATAATATTGAGGTTATTTTTAATAAAATTAATTTTAAAAAAAGCAAACGGGAAGTGAGTAAATTTTAACTTGCAATATTTGATTACAGACAGACAACGGGACAGGTGAAACTAAACAAAAATGCTTATCATAATAATAAAAATTAAAATAAGTAATAAAAAAAAATAAAGAAAATAAAGAAATTAAAAAAAATCAAGACGTACCCCGGGCTCGAACCTGGGACCTTCTGCTCAATAAGCATAGGTACGTGATAACCGCTGTTCCACGGCAACTGTAATGACCGTGGCGAAATATCTATAGACATCTAGGGGGGGGGGGGGGTGTTAGGTTATTTTCGTTACGGAATTTCTGGATTCGGTCTCCACGCTCCGCGATAGAAGCTATGCAATAGCTTAATTTTTTTTTTTTTTTTTTTCAATGCAACTACTGTTAATATAACGACGCCAGAAATCTTAAGAGTGAGAAGAAAACTATAGAACGGAAACTAATGGAATTAAAAGACGTCACCATCTAGTGCTCAATTAGTGCTACCAGTATAGCAAACGATTTCTGAAAAATAAATATTTTTTTTTTCAAATCAATTACTGCTAGTATAACGACGCTAGCAGCCTTGATAGCTAGAGAGAGACTTTAAAACGGAAACTAATGGAATTGAAAGACGTCACCATTTAATGCTGAATTAGTGCTGTCGTTGTAGTAAGGGAGTTTTTAACAATTTTTTTTCAAAGCAATTACTGCTAGTATAACGACTCCAGCAGTCTCAAGAGCAAGAAGAAGACTCGAAAACAGAAACTTATGGAATTAAATGACGTCACCATTTAGTGGATTTCTGAAAAATTTTTTTTTTTCAAATCAACTACTGCTAATATAACGACGCCAGCAGTCTTGAAAGCTAGAAGAAGACTCTAAAACGGAAACTAATGGAATTAAAAGACGTCACCATTTAGTGCTGTCGTTGTAGTAAAGGAGTTTTGAACAATATTTTTTTTTTCAAAGCAATTACTGCTAGTATAACGACTCCAGCAGTCTCAAGAGCAAGAAGAAGACTCGAAAACGGAAACTTATGGAATTGAAAGACGTCACCATTAAGTGCTCAATTAGTGCTGTCAGGACAGCAAAAGATTTTTGAAAAATACATTTTTTTTGAGCACTTAATGGTGACGTCTTTCAATTCCATATGTTTCCGTTTTCGAGTCTTCTTCTTGCTCTTGAGACTGCTGAAGTGGTTATACTAGCAGTAGTTGCTTTAAAAAGAAATACATAAAAAAAATATTTTTCAAAAATGTTTTGGTTTACTGGTAGCACTACTTGAGCACTAAATGGTGACGTCATTTAATTCCATTAGTTTCCGTTTTCGAGTCTTCTTCTAGCTCTCAAGACTGCTGGCGTCGTAATATTAGCAGTAGTTGATTTGAAAAAAAATAAAAAAAAAATATTTTTTAAAAATCTTTTGCTCCACTGACAGCACTAATTGAGCACTAAATGGTGACGTCATTTAATTCCATAAGTTTCCGTTTTTGAGTCTTTTTCTTGCTCTTGAGACTGCTGGAGTCTTTATACTAGCAGTAGTTGCTTTGAAAAAAAAATATTTTTTAAAAATCTTTTGCTCCACTGACAGCACTAATTGAGCACTAAATGGTGACGTCATTTAATTCCATAAGTTTCCGTTTTCGAGTCTTCTTCTTGCTCTTGAGACTGCTGGAGTCTTTATACTAGCAGTAGTTGCTTTGAAAAAAAAATATTTTTTAAAAATCTTTTGCTCCACTGACAGCACTAATTGAGCACTAAATGGTGACGTCATTTAATTCCATAAGTTTCCGTTTTCGAGTCTTTTTCTTGCTCTTGAGACTGCTGGAGTCTTTGTACTAGCAGTAGTTGCTTTGAAAAAAAAATATTTTTTAAAAATCTTTTGCTCCACTGACAGCACTAATTGAGCACTAAATGGTGACGTCATTTAATTCCATAAGTTTCCGTTTTCGAGTCTTTTTCTTGCTCTTGAGACTGCTGGAGTCTTTATACTAGCAGTAGTTGCTTTGAAAAAAAAATATTTTTTAACACACACACACATCTATAGCGGCTACATCGCGAGGGGAGTCAGGGTAGTTTTCTGTGACCTTATAACGTTGAGATCTGATGAAAACTCGATATTTGCAAAACAGAATAATACCCATAACTTTTCGATTATTGAAAACCTTCGATTTTTTTAGCGGGCAGTTGAAATTCTAAATTTTTTTCTGGGTGTACCGGTAGCATTAATTGAGCACTAATTAGTAACTCTTTTCAATTTCACCAATACCGATTTTAAAGTCATCTTTCAGCTCTATGATTGCTCGTTTCGTTATGTCAGCAGTTATCTATATTTAAAAACTGATATTTTTTTTTTGAAAAATCTCTTTGCTTGTACAGGCAGTACTAATTGAGCACAAAATTATTAGCTGATGTGCCTCTCGTTCCAACTGTATCATAACGCGGTCACGAATGGTACACTGCTAGCTTAATGAAAAGTTAGCATTGTTCTCATTTTTAGTGCCCCTAATCACAGCACCAAATATCTGTTATCAGCACTAAATTAGCACTAAATGAGCACTAAATTTTGAGATATAAAACGAGTGCTTCTGCCGACTTGACCTTTCTGGTCACGAATGGTACACTGCTAGCTTAATGAAAAGTTAGCAGTGTTCTCATTTTTAGTTCCCCTATCACAGCATCAAATATCTGTTATCAGCACTAAATTAGCACTAAATTTTGAGATATAAAACGAGTAATTCTGCCGACTTGACCTTTCTAGCTTTACAGACGTCAAATGCATACTATATGCTTGAGTAATTCTGCCGACTTGACCTTTCTAGCTTTACAGACGTCAAATGCATACTATATGCTTGGTGATCTACTTTTTAGCGCCCCTTCCACAGAAGCTATATAGCTAAGAAGAATAGAATAGAACAAGTATTGTTAAACCCCGATTTGCTAAACGATCTCATGAGATCGTTGATCTTGAAGACCGTAGACTGTGACAAAGCTGATGTGTTTTTTTTTTTTTATTAGGAAAAGCAAACAAGTACAACTTACAAAGTAGATACATAAAGAAATAACAATTAAGTCTAATAAAATTGTAGTCAGATACGCTATCCACATCTTACTATGAAAAACTTTGAGATATTCAATGTTAGGTACAAAAAGAAATGTTTATACAATACTAATTGAAACTAAAGAGAAATAAACAATGTTCTTAATATTATGGCTAGTTGGAGTAAATTAAATTTATAAAAATCAAACAATTAATAAACACAAAAAGGAAAACAAAAGAAATAATTATCTACACAAATCTACACTAAATTATGACTATATATACAATGATATTAACCTAAAGTACTTATGATGTTCAGTAGGTATTTAAAAGAATGTATGTAAATAAATCAAATATTATCCAGTATTTTTTTTTAATTTGGCACTTGAACTGGCTCTCGGATAAATGGAAAATGTCAACACTAATGAATTCTTTGTTGTAATTGTCAACTAATTGATGCAGAGGTGATCTTATTCCTGCATTAGTACGAAATTTACCAGTTGCAAAAGGTTTACGATTACACAGTCCTCGGATATGGGCTGTTCTAGGAATAACATAATTTAATTTATTGGTCAATTCCGTACAATCAAATTTGCTATGTATAATGCTGTGCAGAAACATACATTGAAAAAGTTTGCGCCTTGATTGAAGGGATAATAATTTATACTTATCTATCAAATCTGGGTACGACATATTGTAATTGCCATAGCATCTGTAACTCATGGATCTTAAGAATTTACGTTGGACATTTTCTATCATTTCGTAATACTTTTTATAAAGAGGGTGCCAAATAGGAACGGCATATTCCAATTGGGAACGTACAAGGGATTTATATAAATGTAAAAAAGTATAGCGCTTCTTAAAGTCAATGCATGTTCTCATGATAAATCCAAATATTTTGAAAGCAGTGTTAACAATTTTGTCAATATGAAGATTTAAGTGTAATTTATTATCCAAGATAACTCCTAGGTCCCTTACAGATAAAACTTTACTCAATGTAACATTACAAAGAGAATAATTATAATTAATAATGAATTTTTATTAAAAAGTTGATAGAATTACATTTATGTAGGCTTAATGTTAATTTATTCTTTCTGCAATAATCAGATAATCTATTTAGGTCCTGTTGGATTAACTCACAATCGTCGAGGTTTGTAATTGACTTGAATATTTTTAGATCATCACCATGTTGCTCCTCTAAAATTGTACTATGGACAACAGGATAAAGTTCATTATGAACAAGTCGTTCAAAAACCTTTGTTCCATAGTTTAAATCATTTGCAAAACTCTGACAATTAAATGTATTAAAAAATATTAATAAAATACTATGTAACATACCTCTTGGAGTCCTTGTCCTTATCAGAGTCATGTTTCCTCTTCTGTGACTTAGACGATGAGACTAACTCCTGTGCAAGTGTTATAACTTTGTCTGCGAGCTTGCTTGCTTTCTTTGAGTCAATATGTGATGATATTCTATCTATTATCTTTCTTTTTTCATAACTGCAACAAAATAATTTTACCAAACATCAGCAATTTATAACTAAATATATGTTATTATAATTATATAGTGTTGGTAGGCCCCCCAGGCAAGATAGTCCGGTCAAGTATAGGTATGGTGAGGGCAGCACAGGACTGATTGTCATGTAGATATTTGGGAGAGGCCTTTGTCCAGCTGATATGATGATGATATTATATGCTAGACAGCTGTGATTAAATATAGAGAAATTCCTACAGTTGGTGCAAGAATTGAAAGAAAACAGTAAGATTTTGAGAAAAAAAATTGTCAATACAATGTACCAGGGGTTCTATGGGCATGTAAAGAAGCAAAATAGTGATTGTGGCAAGTTGTGGCTCCATCTACAGGATCTACTTTGAGAGTCAAACAAGACATATCAAGATTTATGAACCTTAAGTCGGTCCAACCGTTGGCTCAGTTGGAAGAGGGCTCACATGGAACTCAAGAGGTTGGGGTTCAAGTCCCATATCATTCAAAACAAATTAATAATTGTCAATGAACACCACATAAGGAAAATCATTCCATTTTTAGCAGCTCATAGATGTGAGTATGACACACTATCAAATAATAAGAATGATATTAAATCTTGAGGCTTGAATGTGAAATTTAGCAGCAAATCATGTCAAACAACTCTCTTCTTTCACACTCCTCTTTGCTTTCCCTATTTCGTTTGATAATCTATGGTTGAAAACTCCAAATAGTGAGAATAATTCTTAATGTGCTTGGAAGGGTGCATAGAAGTTTATAAGGACTGCAAAAGAAGTGTGAAATTAATCCTACCCAATCAATTCAAGGAGACTAATGATTTTTTGCAATATAACATATTCCATAGATAATAATATAAATTATAAATGAACTAATTTAACAGGAATGATTAATATAATTTAATATTATTTTTATAGAATTTTGAATGTTATTTAATAATACTCTTACCCATTTGTCAAACAAGAAGACACCGTTGATAGTAAGGAACTATCAGATTTACCGATAGTCCTGTAGATAGCACGATCGAGAGACGATCTTAAATCGTCCACTTCTCGTCTTGATAACTGAATAGCCATAGTTCTTATACATAAAACACTACACTTTGAGGTTATCCTAAACACTTTCTGCGCTAGATGCTTCCAGCTAACTTAAACATTGATTATATTTTATATTAACAAGAACATCAACTAAAAGAATCTCATACTAATTCCTGTTATATCTTTTTCTCATACTAATTCCTGTTATATTTTTTTACGCACGTATTAAAAATAATTAATAAAAAATATTATTAGCTATCGACAATATAAATATTGACATTTATCCGTCATCCGATCAACGATGTCACCAAAACATTTTAGTTCTATTTTATATATTTTTTTTTTTGGGATTTTTATGACCTGGTAACTAAGACCTTTTAGTTAATTCTATTTTATAATGTATTCTTCCTACTGTGGCTTCTGTGGAAGTGGCATCACAATTCGGCCAAGTCATGTTACAGTAGACCACTAAGCTCAAAGTGTGTTCTGTGTTATGTGATCGGTGTTAACGAATTAACCAGTGCTTACGCTACATGGTAATGATCACTGCAAAGATTGAACTAAGTCTTATATTCTTAAAGTCTTTATAAACCTTTTTTAAGTTTTAAAAACATTAAAGTTTCAAAGATTAAAGTTTAATACTAATAAAACAATAGAAGGATGTGCCTATGACTTAGCTAGTGTGTCTATGGTTTTTTTTTTTTTTTGCTATTGAATCTACGTTTCATCTGCAGGCAAGAGTCATTATGCATAAACAGTCTTTAATTTTTTTTATAAACCAGGTTTATTTACATTTTATAGTTGTGTTTGTTTTGATTTTTCATGAATATCTACTAAATTTATGTACTACACACAATTATAGTTAACAACTGTCTTTTGTTAGCATTGTTATGTGTCATATGTATTTATACGTGAGAGATAACATGTAAAGAAGTTTTGTATTTAAATTACGGTAATACTACTTGTAAGATTAATTTAACCTCAAAATGTCTGATGATGAAGGTGTTGTTGTGAAAAAGCCGAAAACAATCCACTATGGATCTCTGGAGGAGCAGGAAAAGGCCCGGCTGGCAGCTCTTGCGGCTGCTGCCAAGGAAGGAGCCGAAGATTCGGAATTTAAGGAACTGGGCGATATTCAAATATCAAATGGTAAAAATATGAAAATTACTGTAATTCTTTCCTTTTCTATGACTATTTCTTTGCAACGTATTGTGTATTTTACTGACTGGTGAATGAAAGTTATCAAAAAATTGCCATAACTAAAAGTTCTGCTAAAAAATATCTGTATTTCAGATGGAAAAGAGAAGTTCATTTGTATTATTTTGTGGGTGTAGGTGAAATCATAGGCACTTAAAGGCAGTTCGGACCTTTTAAGTCTCGAGTGGGGTTTTCACTAAGTACACTCAGATGACTACTCAGACACTTCTATTATAGTGTCAAAATGTGATCCAAGTCTACTCCATACTTGGGCGAGAAAACGCTTCTCCCCATGTCAAAGTCCCTGTACAAACTGATGTAGCTTAATGATATGTGTTGGGAGGCTCCTTTGAACCGGATGCCGGCTAAATTATGGGAGCCACAATGGCACCTATTTCTGCCGTTAAGCAGTAATGTGTAAGCATTACTGTGTTTCGGTCTAAAGGGAGCCGTAGCTAGTGACATTTCTGGGCAAATGAGACTGGACATCTTATGTCTTAAGGTGACAAGTGCAGTTGTAGTGCCACTCAGAATTTTTGAATTTTTCAATAAATAATCTTGAGCGGCACTGCATTGTAATGGATAGGGGGTATCAATTACCATCAGCTGAACATCCTGCTCGTCTCATCCCTAAATTTCTATAATGTATGTGAATATATAATAAATATATTTTTATTTCTTACTTATACTACTGTGTCTACAGAATACATGGAGCTTGAAGAGGAAATGTCTAGGGATAAGAAAGCACTTCTAGAGGAATTTGAACGAAGAAGAAAAGCGAGACAACTGAATGTATCTACAGATGATGATGAGGTATGTCAAACCTACCACATATCAATTTGACACTCTTTTTTTGTGATTGTTCACTTTGTTTGTTTTGCATGCTTAGTCATAGAAACCTAAAGTAATATGATTTTATGTTAAATCTTATGAGAATAAATGTCTTTAAACCGAAAATATTGTTTGCTGGGTCTGCTAGTAAATTAATAGAATTGTGTTGGTTGTTTAAAATACCAGTTTGTGAGGGTTCAAGGCAATTAATGGATAAGTAGACACTACGAAATTCGAATTTTGTATCATCAAGGTTTTCAACCAGTTTGGCAATCAATTATACAAATGGGGTAGTTTAGTCGGCAACTTGTTATGTAGACACAATAAAGTAAACAGTATTTCGATATTATGATACATCTTAGAGCCCTAACTGTTCTACAGTTGCGTAATTCACTTTGTTTACTAATATAACATATATTAGTTTACTAATAAATAATCATTATATGGATTGAGTTGCATAAATAACAAGAATTAACTAGCTTGGGGCTGCGAAGTCCTTAAATGTCGACTACATATCGGAAGTCGCAGTGTTGGTAGGCCCCACATGATGGACCGATGATCTTGTCAAGATCACCGGAATAGGTTGGATGAGGGCAGCGCAGAACCGAGGTCTTTGTCCAGCATTGGGGGTCTTCCGGCTGATGACGATGAT
This sequence comes from Leptidea sinapis, assembly GCF_905404315.1. NCBI lineage: Eukaryota > Metazoa > Arthropoda > Insecta > Lepidoptera > Pieridae > Leptidea > Leptidea sinapis. The sequence goes on along the minus strand of NC_066293.1, from coordinate 9,598,117 downwards.
GAAACTAGCTCATACGAAATGATTTATGAAAGAAGCTAATAAAGCTAAACACTAGTCGATTTGACATTGGGGTGCTTAGATCATTAATACAGACAGCTGTGAAAACGTCGAAATAAATTGAAGTCGACAGTTAACAGACACCACACACGCATATTTTATCTATTTATATTCTACACAAGTGCTGCCCTGGCAAACTTTAAATCCAGTGCTACATTGACGTCACACCTGAGCTATTGACACTGAGATACGGTCGTTGGCTGTATCTTACCTAATTTTAATCATTACACCGACAATTTAAACCTCAACTCTGTCTTTTAAAATAATTTCCAATTTCTAGGTCCGCCGAAGCTTAAGACAGCTAGCTGAACCAGTCTGTCTGTTTGGAGAAGGTCCTGCCGAAAGGAGAGTCAGACTGAGGGATTTGCTGAGCTAGTGAGTTTACAACACCATAGACTCAGTATATGCTAGCATTTAGACGAGCTAGCAGCCCGATAATGCATGACCACTTTTGATTTGTTAATGTGTGCATTAGGTAGTTGTTTAATACTCAAAGTAATATGAAGCTAAAAGTGTGGCTGACTGCTAATGACTTGTCAATCAAAATCGGTTTTAGTAACAACACATTCGCTTACATTTTCTATCTTGCTTTATCTCCATTAGAGATGTTCTTCGCTTTGTTTGTCTATACTTTACTATATTGTAAGTCTATAGTATATTTTTTTTTTATGAAACTTGGGGAAGAGACGAGCAGGACGTTCAGCAGATGGCAATTAATGCGCCCTGCCCATTACAATGCAGTGCCCTAAAGGGTTCTTGAACAACCCAAAAATTCTTAGTGACACTACAATAGGGTTTTTGAAAAAAATTTTTTTTTGTGATAAATGGAAAGATTATATATTAGTTTTATAACAAAACTATTTTTTTTTTTTCGCAATAATTCAAAAGTTATTTCAAAATAAAAAAAATTTTTTGAATCCAGTACCGAAGACACGCCGACAACTCCCGAACAAACCCGAGCGCGTGTGACGTCATAATGTTAGTTTTCACTCATTGCAGTTGATAGAAAAATAATAAATACAGTGTTTTGATCTATTTAATTTTGTTGTCATTATTAAATATTTAAATTTATATTAAAAATGTCGAACCTCAAAAGTTATCGTTCTTGTTTTGTACCATTATGTAAGAATACTACAAAGGCAACTCCTGATAAAATGTTTTTAAATGTTCCCCAAGATGACAAACGTCGAAATAAATGGTTTCAAGCAGTGCACCGTGATAATCCCCAAACAAAATCGAATTTTTTTTGACTTTTCATTAATAGTTAAAGTAACTGAATAAGCTTTACTCCGAACTCGGTGTTCTGGACATACCCGTCCTTTCACAATACAAATATTATTTTTACGACTTAGTTGAACATAACCTATAGCTTTGTCGCCGTAACTCTCACGCGATGCTCTGCAATTTATGAAATAAATAATTATATTTAATGTAATGGAGAATAAATAATTAAATATTTTCATTTATTATATTATTTTTTAACAAACTTACCTTGATGCCTTGGCACCTCGAACTTCAGCAGAATTAAAACGAGCGTCATTTTTAAAAAAATCGGTGATCATAAATATATCAACATCAGGAATATTATGCCTTAATAAATCCTTTATCACACATAGCTAATCGAAACCAACTAACAACTCGTATTTTAGCAATAATTTTTTAATATTATTGTCTAGACACGTGTAATAGCCGTAAATGCTGTACTGTTATTAAATAGCTATAACATTATGACGTCACAACTATGGTGACCAATCATGGCGCGTTTATAGTCACGTGATTTTTATTTAAATTTCATCAATTTTTAATTGTTTATAATTAATTGAAAAAATTTTTTTTTTAAGTTTTTTGCATTAAATATCAATATTATTAATAATAAAGTTTTAAAATACATAAAAAAAATCAATAATTTTTTTTTTTCAAAAACCCTACTGCGCTTGACAGCTCAAGACATAAGTTGTCAAGTCTCATTTGCCCAGTGGTTTCACTAGCTACGGCTCCCTTCACCGTTGTGGTACCCATAATACGACACCCTTGGGCCTGGGTCTTCCCTGTTCTTTTTATGCCCCAAAGGAAGCACAGGGCATTTATTTTTATATTTTCCAGAGTTTAGTTTAAAGTAAGTAGTTGATAAGTAGGTACACATCATTCAATGTTTTTAAAGCGGAATTACTTGCTAACAAACTGTTAAAAATTTGCAAGATTAATAATATTATGTAAAAAACAGGAGCATTAGGGACTACGCGCACTTATTCAGCTTTTGTCCATAGAAAATAACAATTTTGTATGGAGACGTGTACGCGTCGATTCAGCTTTCCGCGTCAATTCTGCTTTCGCGGCAAACCAGCATGAGGATAAATGTGTTTTTATTATGCGAATGCTATAGAGAGCGTTCGGCGCTGTTCCGCCGCGTACAGCACTGTTCGCCGTCGAATGCGGCAGAACAGCTCTTTACAGGGATGGTACCCGACTCCTTGTCGACAAGTTGCAACCTGTATTGTTCCTGCATTGATTTGACTCTTTTATTTTATTATTCTCATTCTTACGACGCCGTACGCGGCTGATAGAAGCAGAGCTGTATAAGTGTGACCAAAATCGTTCAGCGAAACGCGAATGGAGCTGAATAAGTGCGCGTAGTCCCTTAAACTACCTAAAATAATATGCTCCTACTTTTTATTTTCTCAGTCTTGGCGAGGATGCTATCAACAAGAAACTGGAGGAGGAAGAGGCACGCATAGAGCGCGATAGAGGACGAGAGGGCACCTGGTACCACGAGGGTCCGCCGTCACTGAGGGATGCCAGACTGTGGCTGGCGAAGTACTCCCTCCCGAGGGCTAAGAAAAGGTGAGATCTTTAAAGAACAGTAGAAAGTCTGATTAATAGAAAACCTTGAATCAAAAAAAATGTTTCGTTCCGTTCTTTAAAAGCTGAAAATGTTCAATTACTCAAAATCTACACTCTCTAAGAATCTGTAAAATTCCGCAAATAATTTATTACTCGTCGCAGCTATCAGTAATATACTAATTACTACCAACGGTACCAATCACAACAATAGCGATAGTAAATAACATACAAATAGTTATACCACTTATCAGAATGGCTCAACAAATCCAGTGTCTATATTTAAACAAGTAAGGATTTGTCTCGAATAATGTATGAACAACTAACCACCACAATTTTTAAATTAGTGTGTACCTGAAAATATATCTGTACAAAAATAATAGATAATATCACTAACCAATATATATATATATTATTTTAAGATTCATTAGATAAGTGCAGTTTTCTAGGAAAGTTCCTTCCACGTACAACGTGTTCCAACTTGTGCGGTATTTCCGGGACGTTACGACATGTTTTGCACGAAAATATGGGCGGCGGTGATTACCTAACATCAGGTGATACGCTCGTTTACCCTCCTTTTCCATAAAAAAGAAGGCGTGTAGATACGCGTCAATTGTCAGTGTTAATACGCGTCAATTCAAGTCGCGCCATTGTAAATACGCGTCAATTGTCAAATCTTGCCAAAGTAAATACGCGTCAATTGTCAAGTCTTGCCAGTGTAAATACGCGTCAATTCAAGTCTTGCCATTGTAAATACTCGTCAAGTGTCAAGTCTTGCCAGTTTAAATGCGCGTCAATTGCCAAGTCTTGCCAGTGTAAATGCGCGTCAATTGTCAAGTTTTGCCCGTGTAAATACGCGTTAATTGTCAAGTCTTGCCAGTGTAAATACGCGTCAATTGTTGAGTTTTGCCAGTGTAAATACGCGTCAATTGTAATGCGTTCTAGTGTAAATACGCGTCAATTGTCAAGTCTTGCCTATAGTTTTAATTTATTTCACGAATCTAACATTGAGCCCTCTCAACGCTGTTACAGACTAATAGAAGCCCGCGAAGACTTGAAACAGCCTGGCAGTATTCGAGCGGCGGCGAAACAGGAAGCGCAGAGGAAGGCCTCCGCCATGTCGATATACTGCAGTCAGGTGAGGTTTTAGTCAGAATTTTTTTTTTAAACTAGGGACATGTGCCTCCCATTCAGCTAATCGCCTGTGTTGGGAGTCACCTCTCTTTTACCTTTATTTATATATAAGTACTTAAAAGTTAACAGACAAAAAGTCACACATAATTCAGAGAAGGGGGTAGTAAGATATGGTCGGGAGTGTTCTGAAGTTAGTTCAGAAGGGAAGGGAAAGGAAATTTAATATACATATCACTTAAAACTGTAATAGAAAAATCTAAATTTGCTTCGAAGAAACTGGGCGTCATAAATAGAGCACGGCAATACTACAATCCGGCCTACATTCTAGCGCTCTACAAAGCGCAGTCCGGCCACACATGGAATATTGCTGTCATCTCTTGTCTAACGCACCCCAATACCAGTTTGATCCATTTGAACGCATGCAACGCAGAGCAGCTCGAATTGTCGGGGACCCAGTGCTCTGTACGTAGAGACGTCGCTTCGTTGTGCGTCTTCTACCGCATTTATCACGGGGAGTGTTCCGAAGAGCTGTTTTACCTGATTCCTGCCGCCTAATTCCACCTTCGCACGACACGCCATAAAAAAGGATATCGTCCCCACCATCTGGATGTGTGGCGGTCCTCCACCGTGCGCTTTTCAAGGGGCTTTCTTCCACGTACTACAAGGCTGTGGAATGAGCATCCTTTTGCGGTGTTTTCGGGACGATATGACATGGGTGCCTTCAAAAAAAGCACGAAAAACCTTCCTTAAAGGCCGGCAACGAATAGACGCACACATCGAAAACACATTGGTACGTGGCGGATGAGGATCGATCTGGGGGCTCCGATATTTAAGACACAATTTGACAGTATTGTTTTATATAATTTGTAGTTTTTTTTATGAAAATAAGGGACGAGACAGCTGGACGTTCTTCTGATGGTAATTGTTACGCCTGGCCCATTACAATGCAGTGCCGCTCAGGATTCTTGAAAAATCCAATAGTTCTGAGCGGCACTACAACTGTGCTCGTCACCTTGCGACATAAGATGTTAAGTCTCAATTGCTCAGTAATTTCACTAGCTAGCTAAACAGTGATGTTTACACATTACTGCTACCCATAAACTAGCCGGCATCCTGTGCAAATGAGCCTCCCACTGGAATTTGTTTCGGTTTTTTTCCAATTCCAGGACTTTAATTAGGTACCTAATTGTTTTTTTCAGATAGGCGACACACGTCCTATAAGCTATTGCAGATTTAGCAGTGATAGCCAGATGCTTATAACCTCCAGTTGGTAAGGCTTTTTTTATTTTTCAGATTCCTTTACACATAATATAATGACGTAATTGAGTAGGTAAATAGAAGGTTATCAAATGAAATTAGTACAACATGTTACTTTTATTTGCTGTGTTTAGGTTCAGCCGAGTTAGTTGCATAAAACTCGCAAAATAAACAAAATATTTTTCCTATTATCGTGCGCAAAATTCGATTTTGCGCATGCATTTGCGTTCGCAAAGTACCACTTTCCTACTCGTTGACAAGAGCGTGCTGGAACGCAACTGAGCGAACGGGATGTAGCTGAGAGAGCGGGAATGTTTGGGATGGGGGCTTCGCCCCAACGCCAACGTTCTATACGTTCCAATTATTTAAAATAATTGTAGTGGTCGAACTTTGCGCAACTTAATAGGAAAAATTGTACATATATGATACTCGTGCGCACGTAAGTCATCCCGACGACCTATTTTGCGCACTCGTATCGTAATGTACTATTCAATGTTGGTATGGCTATTATAAGATGTTAGGTTTGCTAATTACGTTATAGCTTAAACCAGAAGGACCCTTTAGTTACTAAATAAATTGACCGACTTGGTATTATATGGATCTCACAACTTTTTACGTTAGAACAACTAAGTTGCGGGACTTGGTTTTTTACAAGTTATGTTTTTGATGGCATCTCATTTTTTCTACACTACATACTAAATCTATTCTAAATTTGAAGCTTCTATGTCTGAAAGAAGTACCTTATAATTTTAATGATTCGTCAGTCACTCAGTCAGTGTAGTAACAAAATTAAGAAATTTTGTCTTGATATAATTTTTACTATATTACTTATACTACTGGTTCAAATGGACTGAAATTTGAAATATACCGTGTTTATTAAATTCAGGCGTCCAATTTTATCCACGACGGGGGATAGGGGGTTGAAAATGGCATGATTGCTTCGATAAAAGGATGGTACGGCAGTGCCACTTGTTTTTGCTCGACTTGGCGGGGGCATAACCGTACTCCCACATATAAACTATGTATAAATTAGATAACATTAAATTTAAAAACATGAAATAGAGTACTCCATGACAGGATCCTCCAGCCATTACAAGTAGCTTATTTACTAGCGTAACATATTTAATAGCTTTAATAAATGTATACACTTTTATAATATAGTCCCAGTCCATCAGGTATTATCTATAAATAAATTTAAATGTTTTATTAAAAACTGGCTCTGTCGTAAATCCTACTACTCCACAGCTGAATATCTAACGGTCTGGGACTAGATTATGATTATTCAATACAAAATTGTATGTTAGATTAAAAAGAGCGCAAAAAAAATGCTGGGAGAGTTTCTTGCGCCACTTCTTCTCTCTCAGAGCGCCACGTGCGCCAAAGAATTGTAAAGGAATCAATTTTGAGAAAATAAATGCCTTTTATGCCAAGACATGGTATCCTT